>NW_022881548.1:0-138330 GCF_004382145.1 Drosophila mauritiana
AAAATGAAAATGAAATGAAAATGAAAATGAAAATGAAAATGAAAAAATGAAATGAAAATGAAAATGAAAATGAAAATGAAAAATGAAAATGAAAATGAAAATGAAAATGAAAATGAAAATGAAAATGAATGAAATGAATGAAAATGAAAATGAAAATGAAAATGAAAATGAAATGAAAATGAAAATGAAAATGAAAAAATGAAAATGAAAATGAAAATGAAAATGAAAATGAAAATGAAAATGAAAATGAAAATGAAAAATGAAAAAAATGAAAATGGAAAATGAAAATGAAAATGAAAATGAAAATGAAAATGAAAATGGAAAATGAAAATGGAAAATGAAAATGAAAATGAAAATGAAAATGGAAAATGAAAAATTGAAAATGGAAAATGAAATGAAAATGAAAATGGAAAAATGAAAATGGAAAATGAAAATGAAAATAAATGGAAAATGAATAAATGAAATATGAAAAAAAAATGAAAATGAAAATGAAAATGAAAATGAAAATGAAAATGAAAATGAAAATGAAAATGATGGAAAATGAAAAAAAAATGAAAAATGAAAATGAAAATGAAAAATGAAATGAAAATGAAAATGAAAATGAAAATGAAAATGAAAATGAAAATGAAAATGAAAATGAAAATGAAAATGAAATGAAAATGAAAAATGAAAATGAAAATGAAAATGGAAAATGAAAATGAAATGAAAATGAAAATGGAAAATGAAAATGAAAAATGAAAATGAAAATGAAAGAATGAAAATGAAAAATGAAAATGAAATGTGAAAATGAAAATGAAAATGGGAAAATGAAAATGAAAATTGGAAATGAGAAAAATGAAAATTGAATGAAATGAAAATGAAAATGAAAATGAAAATGAAAATGGAAAAATGAAAATGAAAATGAAAATAAAAATGGAAAATGAAAATGAAAATGAAAATGGAAAATGAAAATGAAAATGAAAATGAAAATGAAAATGAAAAATGAAAAATGAAAATGAAAATGATGAAAATGAAAATGAAATGAAAATGAAAATTGAAAATGAAATGAAAATGAAAGGAATGAAATGAAAATGAAAATGAAAATAAAATGAAAATGAAAATGAAAATGAAAATGAAAATGAAAATGAAAAAATGATGGAAAATGAAAAATGAAAATGAAAATGAAAATGAAAATGAAAATGAAAAAATGAAAATGAAAATGAAAATGAAAATGAAAATGAAAATGAAAATGAAAATGAAAATGAAAATGAAAATGAAAATGAAAATGAAATGAAAATGAAAATGAATGAAATGAAAATGAAAATGAAAATGAAAATGAAAATGAAATGAAAATGAAAATGAAATGAAAATGAAAATGAAAATGAAAATGAAAATGAAAATGATGAAAATGAAAATGAAAATGAAAATGAAAATGAAAATGAAAATGAAAATGAAAATGAAAATGAAAATGAAAATGAAAATGAAAATGAAAATGAAAATGAAAATGAAAATTGAAAATGAAAATGAAAATGAAAAATGAAAATGAAAATTGAAAATGAAAATGAAAATGAAAAATAAAATGAAAATTGAAAATGAAAATGAAAATGAAAATGGAAAATGAAAATGAAAATGAAAATGAAAATGAAATGAAAATGAAAAATGAAAATGAAAATGAAAATGAAAATGAAAATTGAAAATGAAAATGAAAATGAAAATGAAAATGAAATGAAAATGAAAATGAAAAATGAAAATGAAAATGAAAAAAATGAAAAATGAAAATGAAAATGAAAATGAAAATGAAAATGAAAATGAAAATGGAAAATGAAAATGAAAATGAAAATGAAAATGAAAATGAAAATGAAAAAAAATGAAAATGAAAATGAAAATGAAAATGAAAAATGAAAATGAAAATGAAAATGAAAATGAAAATGAAAATGAAAATGAAAATGAAAATGAAAATGAAAATGAAAATGGAAAATGAAAATGAAAATGAAAATGAAAATGAAAATGAAAATGAAAATGAAAATGAAAATGAAAATGAAATGAAAATGAAAATGGAAAATGGAAAATGAAAATGAAAATGAAAATGAAAATGAAAATGAAAATGAAAATGAAAATGAAAATGAAAATGAAAATGAAAATGAAAATGAAAATGAAAATGAAAATGAAAATGAAAATGAAAATGAAAAAAAAAAAATGAAAATGAAAATGAAAATGAAAATGAAAATGAAAATGAAAATGAAAATGAAAATGAAAATGAAAATGAAAATGAAAATGAAAATGAAAATGAAAATGAAAATGAAAATGAAAATGAAAATGAAAATGAAATGAAAATGAAAATTGAAAATGAAAATGGAAAATGAAAATGAAAATGAAAATGAAAATGAAAAATGAAAATGAAAATGAAAATGAAAATGAAAATGAAAATGGAAAATGAAAATGAAAATGAAAATGAAAATGAAAATGAAAATGAAAATGAAAATGAAAATGAAAATGAAAATGAAAATGAAAATGAAAATGAAAATGAAAATGAAAATGAAAATGAAAATGAAAATGAAAATGAAAATGAAAATGAAAATGAAAATGAAAATGGAAAATGAAAATGAAAATGAAAATGAAAATGAAAATGAAAATGAAAATGAAAATGAAAATGAAAATGAAAATGAAAATGAAAATGAAAAATGAAAATGAAAATGAAAATGAAAATGAAAATGAAAATGAAAATGAAAATGAAAATGAAAATGAAAATGAAAATGAAAATGAAAATGAAAATGAAAATGAAAATGAAAATGAAAATGAAAATGAAAATGAAAATGAAAATGGAAAATGAAAATGAAAATGAAAATGAAAATGAAAATGAAAATGAAAATGAAAATGAAAATGAAAATGAAAATGAAAATGAAATGAAAATGAAAATGAAAATGAAAATGAAAAAAATGAAAATGAAAATGAAAATGAAATGAAAATGAAATGAAAATGAAAATGAAAATGAAAATGAAAATGAAAATGAAAATGAAAATGAAAATGAAAATGAAAATGAAAATGAAAATGAAAATGAAATGAAATGAAAATGAAAATAAATGTAAATGAAATGAAAATGTAAATGTAAATGAAAATGTAAATGTAAATGAAAATGTAAATTAATGTAAATGTAAATGTAAATGTAAATGTAAATGTAAATGTAAATGTAAATGTAAATGTAATGTAAATGTAAATGTAAATGTAAATGTAAATGTAAATGTAAATGTAAATGTAAATGTAAATGTAAATGTAAATGTAAATGTAAATGTAAATGTAAATGTAAATGTAAATGTAAATGTAAATGTAAATGTAAATGTAAATGTAAATGTAAATGTAAATGTAAATGTAAATGTAAATGTAAATGTAAATGTAAATGTAAATGTAATGTAAATGTAAATGTAAATGTAAATGTAAATGTAAATGTAAATGTAAATGTAAATGTAAATGTAAATGTAAATGTAAAATGTAAATGTAAATGTAAATGTAAATGTAAATGTAATGTAAATGTAAATGTAAATGTAAATGTAAATGTAAATGTAAATGTAAATGTAAATGTAAATGTAAATGTAAATGTAAATGTAAATGTAAATGTAAATGTAAAAATGTAAATGTAAATGTAAATGTAAATGTAAATGTAAATGTAAATGGAAATGGAAATGTAATGTAAATGTAAATGTATACGTATATATGCAAGTTATCCAACCCATGAACATAGCTCCCTTCCACAATTTATAAACAAATTCCAAATCTCAATCTCGTCGGAATTGCCCTTGTCTTTGTTTTTGTCATTGCCTTTGCCAGCACTCAGCTACCCGCTAACATAAGCAACCCAAACTTAACGTAAACACAGCTTCCGCTTGGAGACCAAGCCACGGCCGACTTATTGCGTATCAATCAAAAATTGCATCGATCAGCATAATTGAATTTCACAATGCAGTGGAAAATTTCCAGCATAAAGCTTTTATCGAAAGTTCGGTAATTTTCCGAAAGAAAAGCTTCTGGCCGAGGTTGATTGGATTAGGACTTAGAATTTGAAGATCAGTCTGAATCGGGAGTCTGAATCGGGAGTCTGAAAGAATCGGGACGAGATCGTCAACAGCTCGAAGTTAAACATAAGTTACCAAGTGTCTCGTAATAGTATAAGTGAAAAAGTTTATCACCAAATAAATGTTAAATAATAAAAAATAAAATTTATTTTTTTAAATAAATAAAGAGTAACAATTTTAATTGGCGCCCAACGTGGGGCGGCGTATTCAAAAGTTCTAAATAAATATTAACGATAATAAGTTAAAAATAAAACGGAACTCGCGCCGCCAACAATCCATATTTTTAGTGGAAAAATTAAAACATCCACAACAATACAACGACGCCTAACTAATGTGAAAGTGATCGTGATAAAAAACTTAATTGGAAATCAATAAATGCAATAATCCAATTAAGTATTTAACATAAAAAGGTGGACTGAATACTTAATACAAATTACGAGAACATAATAATAATAAACAATAATAATAATAACATAAACATAACATAATAAAAATTCAGAACTCAACTACGAAACCAAAGAAATTCAAACAAATTCAATTTCAAAATTCAAATTCAAAAATAAAAAGGCTATATAAAAATTGAAGGAAGACCCCAATAAATAATTATCAAGACGACCCAATTGAAGGAAAACTCCAAAAAAGAATTATTAAGAACAACCAATTGAAGGAAGACACCAAAAAAGAATTATTAAGAACAACCAATTGAAGGAAGACCCCTACCCTCCACCAACTACGCTGAAGGAAGAACTCCCACGGAAAGTATCGTGAGCAGATAAAAACAACACTAAGTCTTTAAATAAAATTTTAAAAAATTAAGATTAAGATACAGAGAATACTACTTTGAAATTAAATATTACAATATCAATTTAATTTAAAACAATCTGGAAGATTTGATAAATAGTTTTGATAATTTAAATTTAACAATGGCAACCGGAGGTTCAGTATCAACCCTTTCTGCGGGCGGGATATCCAGCGCCAGTAATCTGACAATGGAATTAATAAACAGATTAATAAATGTACAGTTGAGTGAAGTAACCAGAAAACTTGAAGGGTTAGAAGAGCAGTTAGCCGCTAACAAAAATGAGGTAGAAGACTATAAGATCCAAACAATAGACCGAACCATAAAATGCGAAACTACATTAGAAGTAATTAAATCCTTACCAAAGTTCACAGGAGAAATAACCCAATATGTAGGCTGGAGAGAAGCGGCGGAAACCGCAATGAGTCTATATAAAATTGAAAGTGAACAATACTTTATCGCTTTAACAATTTTACGTAATAAAATCATGGGAGCAGCACACGATGCTCTAACCAACCATGGTACCGTTTTAAACTTTCAAGCGATTCTTTCTAGATTGGATTTTATCTATAGCGATAAAAGACCAATCCATATACTCGAAACAGAATTAAGCATCTTAAGACAGGGACGCATGACCATTAACGAATTCTACAACGAAGTAAATAAGAAAATGACGTTACTTATAAATAAAACTATAATGACTTATGGAAAGGACAGCCTAATAACCAAGGAAACAAATAAAACAATTAGGAGCAACGCGCTAAGAATTTTTATTTCTGGATTAAACGGTTCAATCTCAGAAACACTCTTCTCTCTCAACCCACCAGATTTGCCAAATGCTTTGGCAAAGTGTCAGGAATTAGAGTCTAACAACTTTAGAGCTCAATTTGCAAATAAGTATAATGAATTTAGGAGTGAAAACAGAAATCAAGGAAACAACCTTAGATTTGCCCCTAGACAGATTAATAATACACCAAATAGGATAAATAATAATTGGCCGCAAAACGGGAACTCCGGAACGAATAACAATTGGAATTTTAATAATAATTCCAAAGTTCAACCACCACCAGAACCTATGGAAGTAGACGACTCCATAAGAGTTCAAAATCGTCCGTTTAAAAATTATAATCATCCTAGGAATAATAACAACCAGTGGAATTATAATAATAACCGACACAATATTAATAGTAATTTCCAAAGAAATAATTATAATCAATACCCAGCGCAAAAACATAACACAAGCGCAGGCCTTGTAAATCAGTCCGAAACAAACCCCCCGATAAAACGGGAATCAACGGGAACAGTCAACCAGCCAGCTCATAAAACAATGAGAGTAAATAATATCAACGAGAACCATTTTTTAGATCAGCACCTTACAGAGGGATGCCTCATATCACAAGGGTAGACAGAAAAACTAAAAGACAATTTAAAATATTAATAGACACAGGAGCCACCGCGTGTTATATAAAAAAGGGTATTTATGAGAATAAAAGGGAATTATCAATACACAAAAGAGTATCTACAGTTCATGGATATTCAATCATAAAATATTATCATTTGATAAATATATTTGGGGAACAACATTTATTCTATGAAATTGAGGGTTTAGAATCTGATCTATTAATTGGATTCAATTTGTTAAAAAAGATTGGAGCTAAATTAGATATCGAGAAAGGAATCATGGAGTATAAGGGAAATAAAGAGAAACTCCAATATTTTGACGAGGATAAAAACGATTTGTGTTTAATTGAGGAAAAAAATATTCTTCCATTAAAAGAATATATAATTAAAAAATATTTAGATGAGCAAAAGATATATAAAACCGAAACGGTAATTGCTGAAGGCAGTTTATTTAGCTTGGGATCAAAAAATCCTGAGCACGCCAGCGTAGATTTATCCGCTAATAAACAATATATCAGTTTGGGATCAAAAAATCCTGAGCACGCCAGCGTAGATTTATCCGCTAATAAAAAATATATCAGTTTGGGATTAAAAAATCCTGAACAAGCCGACGATGTTAATTCCGTCAGTCTTGAATCAAATAGCTTGGAATCCACAAATACCGAGCACGCAGTCGTTGAGTTTTCCGACAAAGAAAAAATTCATAACCTAAATATTATTTCAAATCAAATAAAAGAATTTGAAAATAAAGTTATGAATAAAATTGAAAAGGAGCATTCTAAAATAAATACGCAAATTCCTTTTCGTACCGATATTCGAGGAGAAATAAATACAGTCAATGACAGAGCAATTTATAGCAAACAATATCCTTATGCCATGTCGGTCTCAGATTTCGTTAATAATGAAATCGATAGAATGTTAAAAGAACAAATTATAAGACCAAGTAGAAGCCCCTACAATTCACCAGTTTTAGTAGTGCCTAAAAAAGGTCAAAACGAAGATGGATCTCCAAAACATCGATTAGTTATTGACTATAAAAAATTAAATGAAAGCACAATACCTGACAGATATCCGATGCAAGATCCGTCTGTAATATTATCTAACTTAGGGAAGTCAAAATATTTCTCAACCATTGATCTGGAATCAGGATTCCACCAAATTTTAATGAAAAATTCAGATATTGAAAAAACAGCATTCTCTATAAATAACGGAAAATTTGAATTCTTACGTATGCCATTTGGGTTAACAAACGCCCCTAGAATATTTCAAAGAGCAATGGATGACATATTGAGAGAACAAGTCGGAAAAACTTGTCATGTTTATATGGATGATATAATAATCTTTTCTAATACAATTGATCAACATTACACAGATTTAATTCAAATAATAAATATTTTACAACAAGCTAATATGAAAATTTCTCTAGAAAAATCAAAATTCTTTAAATTAGAAACAGCATTTCTAGGTTATATAGTATCTCACAATGTAATTAAAACAGATCCTGAGAAAATCTCCACAATTATGAAGTATCCGATTCCACAAAACATTAGAGAACTTCGAAGTTTTCTAGGCCTCACCGGCTATTACCGTAAATTTGTCCGAAATTATGCAAAAATTGCAAAACCTTTAACCAAATACCTAGGAGGAGATAATGGAAAAATTTCTAGGAGAATGTCTACAAAAATTACAATACAGTTAGACGACCCAGCTGTTAAAGCTTTTAAAGAACTTAAAGATAATTTAATAGCACAAGTGGAATTAGTTCAACCAGATTATAACAAAAAATTCACTTTAACAACAGACGCATCAGATGTAGCTATCGGAGCAGTTTTATCACAGGATAATAAACCAATTACTTTCATATCCAAAACTCTAAATAAAACCGAACAACTTTATGCCACAAATAAAAAGGAATTGTTGGCAATAGTTTGGGCTCTTAAAAATCTCAGGAATTACTTATATGGTGTAATTGGTATAGAAATACAAACAGACCATCAATCTTTATCTTTCACAATCTCAGATAAAAACCCGAACGTAGAAATGAAAAGATGGTACTCCTTTATAGAAAGTTTCACCCCGAAAATAATATATAAACCCGGAACAACTAATGTCGTAGCCGACGCATTATCTCGAATAAAAATAAATAATATTACTAACAGCGACTTAGAACAATCAAACTCAGATCAAAATACACAGCATTCTGCCGAAAGTAGTTTTGAAAATGTAATACAAGAGACCCGAAAACCGTTAAATCAGTTTCAACAACAACTGTTATTAACAAAGGGGAGGTATACAATACATGAGTCATTGAATGTTTTTGATAAGACTAGACATATAATTGAATATGATACGCCAGAAAACTTAATAGAAATATTAAGGGAATATATAAAACCAAACATAACGGTAGGAATTCATTGCACTTTAGAAGATCTTTATCATATTCAATTACCATTAAAAAATAACTTTAACAACAAATTTCTTTATACTAAAATATTTCTACAAGACGTGGAAAATAACGAAGATAAGGCTATCATAATAGAAGAAACACATAGTCGTGCTCACAGAGGATTAGACGAAAATTATAAACAAATTAATAGATTATTTTATTGGCCAAATTTATATATCAAATTAAAGGAATACATAAAAAATTGTGCAATTTGCAACGAAAATAAATACAACCGGCATCCTATTAAAATCCCTATTGGAGAAGCTCCTATTCCAACTAAAGAAGGAGAGAATTTACACATCGACATTTTTTACGCGCAAAGTCTTATTTTCTTAACCTGTATTGACGCATATTCAAAATTCCTGGTTGTAAAAGAAATTCAAAATAAACTAAACATCGAGAATAAAGTAATGGAATTACTCCAACATTTTCCCCACGCCAAAGTAATTATGACAGATAATGAACCGAGCTTCACCTCTGCTCAATTTAAATCCTTTGCACAAAGATGTGGTTTAACTCTACATTTCGCCGACCCCAGACACAGTACCTCGAACGGACAAGTAGAAAGAGCACATTCAACATTAACAGAATTAGCTCGTTGTATAAAAGAAGAATTTAATCTCACTGACTATTCTGAAATAATTATTAGAGCCGCAAAAGAATTCAATCAAAGTATTCATTCTACAACAAACCAAAAACCCTTTGATATTCTATATAATAAAATTAATCACGAAAACATTTCAAGAATTCTAAAGAATACACAAGAAAAAATGTTAGTGACACACAATGAAGGTCGCAGAGAAAAAGAATATCACGTAGGTCAAGTTGTTTATGAGAAAAAACACGGCGAAAGAAATAAGCTAAAAACTAGATATAAAAAACAGGTTGTTAAGGAAAACTTACCTAACAAAGTTATAATAAATAGTAGAAACAGGACTATTCACAAAGACAACATTAAGTTTTAACAAATACCATATTTTTTTTATTAAATTACAGAAAATGCATTTCGTATTACTTTTAATAACATTCGTAATGATAACCACTTCAGAAATAATTGATTACTCCAATCACGAATTTTTCCTGTTCAAGGACAAAAAGGATGTCCTTACCTATGAATCATATGCTGATTTATACCACGTAACTAACTTAAGTTTTTATAAAGAAATAATCAATCTAGAATCAGGATATGTAAGAAAAGATAAAAATACACGGACACAATGGGAAATTACTTACGAAATACAGATAATAGAATTAATTTTGTCACAACTGATACCAACTAGATCAAAAAGGGGAATAAATGAGTTAGGCACTGTTTGGAAATGGTTAGCTGGAACTCCGGATCACGATGATTTCATTAAAATACAGAATAAAATAAATGATTTAATTGAAAACAATAACCAACAATTTATTATTAATTCCAAATTGTTTAAAGAGATAAAATCACTTTCCGATCATTTTAAAAACATTTTTATCGATCAAGAATTGCCATTAAGAAAACATCGCCTACGTTTATTAACATTTGACTTACAAAACATTATTGATACTATCACACTGGCCAAAATTGATTTATTCAACACAAAAATTTTAAACAATGAAGACATCAAAGAAATATTAGATCACGAACAACAGCCTGTACTTATTGCAGACTTAATGGACATCGCCATATTCAAAATTGTATTGCATAAAGAACTCTTAATAATTTATATAAAATACCCCGTTATAACAAACAGATGCGAAATTTACTATGCCAGATCCATTTCACATAATGATGGAAAATTACTTATAAGTAATCAGGTCGCAAAATGCGAAAATACCTATTATGAAATATCTAATTTTAAGAACGAACTTTTGAACAACTATTGTACTATAAGTAAAGATAAGACTTGTTTTACCCGCTTACTAAATGGAGAAAAATCAATTTGCACTAAAATTCTAGAAAAGAATAAGAATATAGATATCATTCAAGAAGGTGCCATTCTAATAAATGGAAATAATATTGTGAACAATTCTCATTTAAATGGGTCATATTTAATAACATTTAACAGTACAACTACAATAAATAATATTTCATACACCAATTCAGAAAACAAAATACTTGAGTACATAACTACCAACTACTTTAAAAACTTAGAAATATCAGAATATATAAAATCAAACAATTCAGAACTTTCTCTTGACAACATTAATATTTTAAACCCATTTATTGAAATTTACAATTGGAAAATTTCAATTTCATTTATATTATTAATTTTAATCATTTTGTATTTCATTACTATATTAATAATAAAAATCAGGTATTATATATTTGTAACCAAACAAAAACGGCCAGAACCAGAAAAACCAAATAATGATGTAGAATTTTTAACAGAATTAAATGAACGTTTGAACGAAATTAATAATGAAGCGGGACGCGTCATTTTAGAGGGGGGAGAGTTATCCAACCCATGAACATAGCTCCCTTCCACAATTTATAAACAAATTCCAATTCTCAATCTCGTCGGAATTGCCCTTGTCTTTGTTTTTGTCATTGCCTTTGCCAGCACTCAGCTACCCGCTAACATAAGCAACCCAAACTTAACGTAAACACAGCTTCCGCTTGGAGACCAAGCCACGGCCGACTTATTGCGTATCAATCAAAAATTGCATCGATCAGCATAATTGAATTTCACAATGCAGTGGAAAATTTCCAGCATAAAGCTTTTATCGAAAGTTCGGTAATTTTCCGAAAGAAAAGCTTCTGGCCGAGGTTGATTGGATTAGGACTTAGAATTTGAAGATCAGTCTGAATCGGGAGTCTGAATCGGGAGTCTGAAAGAATCGGGACGAGATCGTCAACAGCTCGAAGTTAAACATAAGTTACCAAGTGTCTCGTAATAGTATAAGTGAAAAAGTTTATCACCAAATAAATGTTAAATAATAAAAAATAAAATTTATTTTTTTAAATAAATAAAGAGTAACAATTTTAATTTGCATATGTCGCAGATCATTTAAATGAGACGCAATTACGTGTTTCTGCTTGGCACGCGCCATGCAGGCGTCTCTTTTTATTTTTCTGATGCGCGGCAGACAACCGTTAGAGTTTCTGCCGAACGTAGTCTGGTCGCGGGTAGGAGCGGGGGGGAAGTAGATGTCTGTACGAAAACGAGAAGCATACAGAAAAATGCGGTGTGCATAAGTATTGGTGAATGCGGACTAGAACAACTGTTATAATTGTGTTGGTATTGCATGTAAAGTCAAGAACTACGCATAATTCTGATTTTGTGAAGAAGAGATCAGTCAGTCAGTTTTCGATTGTTGCGCATAACAGACATGCTTCGCTCAAGCGCCAGGAAACGTCGCGCGAACCGTAACGAGAGTAGTGAAGAGGAAGAAGGGCATCCTGATGACTCTTCGACATCAGAAGTGGGATCGCCTATACCTACTTTGGACAATGAAAATAGTTTGCTGACAATTTTGGAGTCGCAAAATCGCCATTTTTCCGAACTTTTGAAACAAGTGCAACACTCACAAAGAGAGTCAAGAGAATCGTTTGCTGTGGTATTGCCCAGGTTTAATCCTGAACGTGCGGGATCAGATGCGCAATCCTGGTGTTCAACGGTGGACTACATCTTGTCCGAAAACCAACTGGAAGGCAGCGCTCTTGTGATGACCCTTAGCAAATCACTGGAAGGAAGCGCGTCTCATTGGCTTTTACAGACTTGCTTTCCTGGTATATCATGGCCACAGTTCCGAGAATTGTTTTTGCAACATTTTGCGGGAACAGAAACATTAGCGGCAGCAGTTATGAATCTGCTAAATGGACGCCCTGCAGAAGGCGAGTGCCTGTCGTTATACGGAAGCCGAATGGTTACTTCGCTTATGGCCAAATGGAAAACGCTGAGCGTGGAGCAAATCGCCATCTCCGTTACACTGGCGCATGCAGCTGGAATTGACAGGCGATTACGGCGTTTAGTTTTCACTTCCGACATCAACACTCGGAACGAGCTGCACCAAGAACTAAAGGCCTGTCGACGCTAGACCGAGCCACCTTCCAAACGATGGTACATCAGAGCCGCCAGGAAAACGAGCTAAGCCCTACTTCAAGTGTCACAACTGCGGAAAGCCTGGTCATAAAAAGGCGGATTGTCGATCAAAAACAGTGGCAGTGCACGTTCAGCAACCCGGCAGGCAACCATCAGGGAAAGACCGGTCTACTTTGACTTGTTTCAACTGCGGAAAAGCTGTCCTGATCGTCGGGAGCGTTCATCGTCTAGCAAAAATAACATTGTTAAAGATGTCAACATATGTACCGTTTTTGAGCCCGTAGGAACGTTTTCGCAATCTGGTGAGTCGTTCCAATTTTGTTTTGATTCTGGAGCCGAGTGTTCACTCATCAAGGAGGCTACTTCGCAGAGACTATCTGGATCCAGAATGGGCAACGTAGTTATTTTAAGGGGTCTGGGTAGCAATACTATTTGTAGTACTTTGCAGGTATTGGCTAATATTTTGATAAGTGAACGCTCATATGAAATATTGTTTCATGTAGTATTAGACAATTATATTAAGTATGACGCTCTGATTGGTCGAGATATTTTGAGCCAGGGAGTCGGTGTGACAATAACATCAAAATCTCTTACTATGTTTAACGAAAAATCTATATTGTCTGTTGAAGTTTGAAGTTGAAGTTTCGCTTGATTGATCAGAATAAGACGGTTCAAAGGCGCCCATATAGGTTGAGTGTAGAGGAGAAGGAAAAAGTTCGGCATTTAATTCAACAGTTGTTAGAATCAAACATTATTAGACCCAGTTCCTCCCCCTTTGCGAGCCCAATGTTACTTGTCCGAAAAAAAAATGGTACTGACCGCCTCTGCGTGGATTATAGAGAGCTAAATGCAAATACCGTTTCAGACAGGTACCCTTTGCCGCTAATTTCTGATCAAATAGCCAGGCTGAGTGGTGCTAGGTTTTTCAGCTGTATAGACATGGCAAGCGGATTTCACCAGATCCCAATTCACCCGAATTCAGTCGAGCGAACGGCATTTGTTACCCCAGAAGGCCAGTACGAATACTGGACTATGCCATTCTGGCTTAAGAATGCACCTTCTGTATTCCAAAGAGCTATTAATCGTGCCTTAGGTGATCTTACCCATTCGTATGCCATTGTTTATATGGATGACGTAATGATAGATCTCGTACAAAGATAGAACTGACCCCTAGAGTTCATAGGTGGTGGTCGTACATGCAATCTTTCGAATTTGATATTCAGTATAGACCAGGTGAGCGTATGGCTCATGTTGACTTTCTGTCTCGGAATCCGGTTCCAAAAATTGTCAAGAATTCCATAGGCGTAGTCGAAAGGCATATCAATCTGACAGAAATATCCGACAACTGGTTATTGGCTGAACAGCAAAGGGACGAAGAAACTTCTTCCATTATCATGAATTGTCCGAGGATTTGGCCAAGACTTATGAACTACGGTCTGGAACTCTGTACCGAAAAATTCAAAGAAATGGAAAGACTCGATGTCTGCCCATAATCCCAAAGCAGTTTAGGTGGTCCGCTGTCAACAACGTACACGAGTCAGTTATGAATCTCGGGTGGGAGAAAACTCTTGAGAAAATGTACGAGTTCTATTGGTTCGATAAAATGTCTAAGTATGTTCGCCAATTTGTGGACAACTGTATCACTTGTAGATTATCAAAACCTCCGTCTTGCAAAATACAATCCGAACTCCATCCCATTCCTAAAATTGACATCCCGTGGCATACGGTTCATGTGGATATTACAGGTAAACTTAGCGGACAAAGCGACCAGAAGGAGTATATAATTGTGATGATAGACGCATTTACCAAATTTGTCTATCTCTCTCATACTACGAAGCTAGACACCGATAGTTGCATTAAGGCAGTGAGGTCTGTTATATCATTATTCGGTGTCCCCTCCCGACTTATTGCTGATCAAGGTCGTAGTTTTGCTAGTTCAGCTTTCCGTGATTTCTGCTCAGCACAGAAAATGGATTTACATTTAATTGCCACAGGTGCTAGTCGTGCCAATGGCCAAGTGGAGCGAGTCATGAGTACTCTAAAGTCCATGCTGACTGCGGTTGAAACTGGCCCAGGATCGTGGCAGGATTCTTTATATGAGATTCAGCTGGCTCTTAATAGCACGCCCAATAGAGTTACTAAAGTCAGTCCATTAGAGATACTTATTGGCAGAGAAGCAAGGCCATTTGGGCTTACACCTGTTGTAAAAGAACAAAATATTGTCGATGTTGGCTTAGTTAGAGAAATAGCAAAACGCAACATGGAAAAGAATGCCAAAATTGATAAAGCTAGATTCGATAAAAACAAAGCCACTATTGTAAGACACAAGCTAGGAAACCATGTTTTACTTAAAAATGAAGAGCGTCACCAGACCAAATTAGATCCTAAGTATAAAGGTCCATTTGTAGTGGCCGAAGTATTACCAGGAGATCGATATAAACTCAAAGCATTAAATAATAACCGAACTTATAAATATTCTCATGAATCTTTGCGATGTATGCCTGAGAAGAGGATTACCACAGTGTTTGAAGATGAAGGCACAGAAGATGCCAGTGATCAAGCCAGTGAGGGCTGTGATCTTGAGAATGACTAAAAATTTGTAGACCTCCGGACCTATTCCAAATGCGACTTTCTCTACCTCATGGGTGCCCGAGTTAAGTGGTTCGCCATTTTGTTGGAGTTAAGCTTAAATTTGGTAACGGTTGGTGGTGTGAGTTAGTTGGCCGGCTTATAGACTGCGTCATCTGGGTGCCACGTATGTTGGCCGGATTGTCGAGTTGTAAGCTGTGAGCTAGGCTAACAAAAGATGGACTGGCCGGTTTGAAAAACTGTGCGCTAGTAGAAAAATGTATTGAAAATCAAGAACGGTAACGATTTATGTTTGAAGAAGACAAAATTATGATTTTTTGATTGAAAGCTGATGAATAAATGAAATGTTCTAAATATTTGTATTGGTTTGATTTAAAGTAATAAAGAATGAAGAATAACTTTATATTTTGAAAGAAAAAAAAAAAAAGGCTTTGAAAGATTCTGTTTAATTATTGAGAGACCGTTAGCACACGAGGACGTGTGATAGGTCAGGAAGGCCGTGTCGCAGATCATTTAAATGAGACGCAATTTCGTGTTTCTGCTTGGCACGCGCCATGCAGGCGTCTCTTTTTATTTTTCTGATGCGCGGCAGACAACCGTTAGAGTTTCTGCCGAACGTAGTCTGGTCGCGGGTAGGAGCGGGGGGAAGTAGATGTCTGTACGAAAACGAGAAGCATACAGAAAAATCCGGTGTGCATAAGTATTGGTGAATGCGGACTAGAACAACTGTTATAATTGTGTTGGTATTGCATGTAAAGTCAAGAACTACGCATAATTCTGATTTTGTGAAGAAGAGATCAGTCAGTCAGTTTTCGATCGTTGCGCATAACAGACATGCTTCGCTCAAGCGCCAGGAAACGTCGCGCGAACCGTAACGATAGTAGTGAAGAGGAAGAAGGGCATCCTGATGACTCTTCGACACATATGTAAATGTAAATGTATACTACATTCTATGAAAAGTATTTAACAGGTAGAAGGAAGCTTTCCGACCATATAAACTGCATTCATTCTTGAAGAGGACATTTTGTGTCTTTCTTTCCGTCTGTAAGCATACAGATTATAGAGATATAAACGACATTATATTATTCTTGTAAATTTCTATCAATTGCCAAGTATCGACTATCGACTAAATAAAGTATGTATATTCTTGATTAGACCTGTCCTTCTGTCCGTATGTACGTCGAGATCTTAGGAACTATAAAGCTAGAAGGTTCAGATTCAGCATACAGATTTTAGAGACAAAGACCTATGTTGCCACGCCCAATTTAACAGCCACAAGCCACGCCCACACTTTTGAAAATTGCTTAGTTATATTATCATATTATTAAATATGCCAAAAGACATTTTACCAAGCCCACAAACGGCCAAAAACTTCCCCGTTCATACTTTTTCAAAATATTTGAAATTTTTTATTACTCTTGTAAATTTCTATCGCTTTACAAAAAACTTTGAGGCGAGCCCACTCTTGTGCACAAAAAATTACCAAAACTGCCGCACACCCACACTTTTGAATATTTTTTTGTGGTATTTCTTCCATTTTCCTCTACGAGTAACGGGTATAGTAAGAATAAAACTTTAAAATCTATAACGTTTATTTAAATCATACATATTTTAGAAAGATATCCTTACTTGGACTTACAATTTGAATTTTTATGTTGACGGATGGGCTTGCTGCGGCCTGTAAGGGCGTGTCAAATATTTATAACTATTTATAACTACGGCCATGATCGAAATAGTGGGAAGGACTTATGGCATCTTAAGAGTCTAAATGTTTGTCTTATTTGTTTGAATTAATCCAAAAAAATTTAAAATATATTAAACTTTATAAAGAAAAATTTGAAATACTTTCTAATTACCTTTTGACGGAATCCATCCAACGTATTTTTTCTGTTGCGAGGCCTCCAATCAATCGATTGGCTATATCTATTGTAAAGGCAGTTTTGTCAGCCTCATCCTGGCACTTTTGTTTTTTGGCTAGCGCTTCGTCGTACTCCATTTGTAACGCATTAAGTTGTTCTTCTAGTTCGGTTAACCTTAAGTTTAGAGCAGTTAACTTATCACGGGCATCTTTAAGTTCTTTCTCCGATTCCAAAAGCGCTCTTTCCTTTGGCTCTACGACAAGATAAACATCATAGAACCGATTAATATTAATAACCCATGAACAGAGTCCAGCGGCTGCTGATGACTTCGCTAATATTTTTTCCGGACTAAATTCAGCATCCAAAATATAAGGTTGGAGAGCTTTAATTACGTCCGGATGAATATGTTTTTTATCATAATTAATAAGATTATCTAGAAACTTATCAACATTTCCCATCAAAGCCCGACAAGCTTTCCAGCTGCGGTCCTTTGGAATTTTTCCCTTGCTGGAGAATAGCACCAATACCGCTCCACAAACACTTACCACAGCGTCAGGTGGTGACCCGAAAGATTTAAGTTCTGTCAGATTATTTTTGTTTAATGTATTAAGAGCTTCCTGGGCCGCTATTAGGGCGGGTTGAGCCTTAAGAAAATCTTCTTCACAAAGCTTGGCCTTAGCAGTAACATCCTCTTCTATTTGACGAACGTTCTTTTCCTCTTTTGATGCAAATGCTCTTTCTTTGGATACCTTTTCATTTTCAGTTCCAACAACTATAATAAGGTTATCTGCTTCCTGGTTTTTAATCTTTAGTTCAACTTCTTGAACCTTTAGAACATCCTGAAGGGCGTCCACCTCTTTTGTACAGCTTGCTAATTTAATGAGTCCATTTTCCAAACGCAAGCGACGATCCAGATTGGCTTTTACTTTTTCGTGCAGTAACTTTGAATAAAGTGCTATCAGTTCCAAGAATGATTTTGGAGTGGTATAATTGTACCTTTTCGCATTGGCTAAATAAAGTTTGGAGATGTCATTTACTGTTTTGTGTACAAACGCCATGAAATTTGACACAGGTAAAGCAAGTTCTTTTGGCAACACTGTGATTTCCGAAAGGAACCTAAGCGATACTGACTCCAATGCTTGCTGCGGCCACTCGTGAAACCAGTCAATAGTGGTGCAGTTGACTAAAGCTGGAAACTTGCGAGATCGAACACGAAGAGTGGCACCCACTGGCGAAAAGCAAAGTACTACCTTAAGCAAGCTACGAACCTTTTCGATAAAGTACTTCCAACAGTTTTCGCGATTATCTACAATTCCCAGCTGCTTTACCTCATTTCGAACAGCGTTAACAATATTTTCCACCTCGTCATCTGGGAACAATTCATGAATATCGCCTGAAGCAAGAAGGTCATTTACAAGGACTAGGAACTGCTCTCGAGCTACCTCTGAGTCAGTCATTAGAAAGCAGCAAGCACTTGTTTTCACGCCAGCTTTCATGTATAAAGTAGCAATATTTGCTTTAAGGTCACTTACGCTGTAGTCCTTTGTAAGCTGTATCTGGAACACATCCAAAGATGAAATGAATGATGCCAGTCGAGTAAGACTTTGTTTTCCCGATCCTCCAACACCAATAAGAAGTGCATATCCTCTGGATGATTCAAGAATTCGACTGATACGACACACATGAGACATTGCGTCGTCAAAAAGAACTAAATTCATGGCGCCTATATAATCATTATAACGATCTTGTGCCTCATCTAAAAGACTTTTTAGGCGATCCCATCCTGATATAGGCATATATTTAATATCTGTCAAACCTTTCGAAAAGTGACAATAAATAAGCGGCTGGGCGTATACAACATCATCGTTGACGCCTTCTATGCCTTTGCGGACTATATCAGAAACTATTTTCTTAAAGCTATTGATATCGGTGTAATCTACTAACTTGTCTCCGTACACACGGTAACACTCGTGAATCCAAAGTCGGATCATTTGATTGGAATTGGGGCATGTCTCGCTGTTGGAATATAGGACACCCTGTAATAAAAAAAATGTTGATCAGCATTTATAAGAAAGGGACAGATATATTTAAATCCTACCGTAAATATATTGGCTATATCCCGCAGATTAAAGTTATAATGGAACTTAATAGCAGTAGGTAAAAAGGAGGAAACCACTTTTAGATGCAGAGTTATAGCTGTTGTCACCATATTTTCACAAAGCTTTATAACGGATTTGTCGAATTTCTGAATGGGGTTGTCCATGTGTTGCGAAAGTATCGAGTTAAGGATATGAAACAAAGCATCCTGACTAGGGGGGCTGCAATAGTAATGAGAAAACATATTAAAAGCAATTTTTTTAAGCCATCTTTGGGGACAGCGTTTTATGAAAAGAGAACGCTTTAGTAGAATCATTTGAAAAAAAAAAAAATTTATATTCTGATTAAATTCAAAACCAATTTAAGAATGGAGGAATTTTGGAATTTGGAATATCGATAGGTGTTGAGGAAACATTTTAAAAGATATTTATTTGTGGATCGAATCCTCAGAAATATGCGTTAAGCTCTATTAAATTAACAATATTAATATCGCGTTTGCTTGTTTGTTTTGTTTTATTTTAAATTATCTTATTGATTGTATTTTATTTCAAAACGTCGTATAGTTCGTTTTTTCAAACCGTTCTCTCCTTATTTATTTCAATTATTTACAATTCTAGAATGTTTTTCAAAATTGGCTACACATATATAAATAGTAAAATAGTTTTATTTTTGAGTCGAACTAAGGTCACGAAAAGAAATAAAAAATTATCGGAGAAATAGTTTTCAAGTACTTATTCTTAAAGCTCAGCTTTAGAATAAATATTAGTGACAAAAATCTTTCTTATACTGCACTTTTGCTTACATTATTTCTGGGATACACATTGTATACAGCTAACGAATGTGGATTGTGTACATTGCGTGGAATAGCCACGCTGTATTTCTTCCTGTGGTGGATGGTTACTCAAAAGCCCCACTGTACCAAGCAGTTGCATAGTTTACGGTAGATATATGAACTATATGGTCATCTCGGTCCTACTTATAAGCTAGCATTAATTATAAGAATGTATATCTAGCTCACTCACACATGTACACACGACATTTGGTTTTGAGCATTTTAACAGAAGGTTCGTAATAAAAGCATCACGACAAAGTAGCACCGTTTACATTCCGAAAGTGCTGATTATGTGAATATGTCACATATTGCTTATTTGTTTATATTATTTCGGGAGCGAGATCTACCGCTTGGGATATTGATTGTACTGTAGTATGTGCCTATGAAATATTAATAACAATTAAATAAAATAGCATACTAACATATGGCAGCACTTTGTTGCTATGTTTATGTTTATGTTTATGCAAGCAGTAAGGCCCAGGGCGGATGTAACATGATCGCACACTTGAAGGCCACAAAGTATAAGTGCATGGTCAGCATTCCCACGCTGACCAAATGCATAATACATACGTACATACATAGCTCGCTCTCCCGATAAGCCTAGATATATAAGTATAAGATATACATAAGAACGCCGCTCCGCCGCTGGCGTACCCGGCAGCGCAGCTACGCTGATTACCCTAAGACCAAATATATTCAAAACTGACAAATCAGACACTCTGAAGACGTAGAGCTGGCAGAACCATTTCTGCCAACTAAAAATACAAGAAAGAATTCAATAAACATAAGTCAGCCTGACGGCTGCAACTAACTACAAAAAGGACTTGTGTTATTATTTAGAGCTTACTTTACATGGCGACCGTGACAGTCGTCCAACGCTGGACGAATTGACTAAAGCTGTTAAAAACAAAAAAGGAAAACTGGACTGGAAGAACCCCCTTAACCAAGGGATAATTAAATGGAATTTCCAAAACTAAGGAAAAATCTGAGTGAGTAGAGTTCTATTGAGTATGGGAAAGCTGAATAAACGTATAGCCCACGTAAGGTGGCTAATATACGGTCAGAAAACGCCACCGGTTTGGTCGAAAGCTCTAAAGCTACATGCAGAGCTAGACCACTTGCTGCAATATCAGCAAGAATTAAAGACCCAAAAACTCGAGAAAACTCACTCAGATAATATTAAAAATATACCCAAAACTAATGAAGTTCCAAAATACAAGGCATGTCCATCACCAGCACTAACAAAGCCGAAGAAGTCCTGCCCCCCTGGCTGCGAAGGAATCTGGAGTCCTCACTGCCTGGGGACTTGTGAGCAGCCATCAACATCGTCAGCGGCCAAGCAATAGACAGCAGCGAGGGAGTGTCAGCGTGCCACCCCCGGCGACGCCCAGCTGACACACAAGAAATAGACAGCAGCGAGGGAGTGTCAGCGTGCCACCCCCGGCGACGCCCAGCTGACACCTGATAAGCATCAGCAGCAGCAGAACATTAAATAAATAACAATAAATATAAAATATATATACAAGAAAATTGTAAGAAATATTGTAAAACGGAGCATATACTACTATGCCCTGTTAACCCAATATGGCCCGTGAAGCCATAGCTAGAATCAGGCAGGCAATAATGTAAAATTCTATTTTTTTTTTTTCGAGCATTGACAAAAATTTTAGAAATAAATAATTCCAAATATAAATGTCTATATGGTAGAAACAAATGGAATAAGTAAAACTAAAAATATAAATATATACAAAGAAGATTCTCTACCAAAATATAAAATTAGTATACCCAAAATGGGTCTAATAGACACTAAAACTGTGGACTCTACAGCCAATGTTATAAATAAAGTGGAAGTCCAAAATGCAGATTTGTCCTGGATAACCATAATACTAATTGAAATTGCACTAATTATGGTATCCAATGCATTAATAAAAATATACAAATTGCACAACAAGTGTCTTAAGAAACGATACCGTAGCACTGCTAACGGTTTAGATGATATTTAAGGAAGATTTTGAAGAAACTCAATTATGAATGAAAATATGAAAAAAAAAATTTTTTGAAGAAAAAATAATACATAAATTTATAAACGTAATATTGAATTTATTTAGATTAGAACCTAAAAATACAAATGCCTGAATTTGAAAGTATGAGTATACCACAGCATGGACTGGGAAAAGCTTATTGATCAGATAAAAGATTCAAATGAAAATTTCAGAAAATCTTATAAATGCAAAACAGATCAATACAAGCTGTAACAATAAATAAGAATGCCCAAACCTTGGTAAATAGTTATAATGAAGTCAGAGAACTGATCCAACAAAATAGAAAGAATTTGGACAGCAAACAGTGTGCTAAAGTTTAGGAACTACTGGTGACATTAAGAGAAAAATTAAATTTTGACGGCACGTGCGCCTGGTCCCTCTCTCTCGTAACTGTAATTGAGTACAACTCTTCCCCCTTCTCTTTCGCCACGTTTTGCCGATAATAAAGTTGAAATTGAATAAGACAGGGCGTCATGTCAGACATCTCCTGAGCCGAATGATCGTAAAAAAAATAGATGCTTGATGAAGCAGAAGTTTAAGCGAATGTGGTCAACTTTCGAACGAAATACGCGGGTGGCCAAGCCGACTTCTTAGCATCCAACCGACCTTTCCTCACATTGTTGGATTTTAGAAGTGTCGAATGCAGAATTGCCAGTAGTTCGAAAGAAAGAAGTGCAGGAAGTTGTATAGCAGCTTGCGTGGGGGTGAACATCGTTTTAACTCAACCCTAGCAGACGCCACCCTTAGCTCATACAGCGCCCATATGAAAGCCATGCGCGAGTACTCCACCATCGGCACGAATAACGGTTACAACGCCTTCAATAATCGAATGGAAGGACCACGAGAGTCTTTAGAGGACTTTTCAATGGAGCTGGAACGCATCAACAGCAACGGTTGGGACCTACACAAGCGACTACCCGGGGTATCGTGCCTAGTGACTCTTAAGGATCCACTGGCTGAACAATTTGTGGCCATCGAGTCAACGCCAGACTTGTCACTGCCGGAAAGCCAGGTAGCCACGAGTTTCTGTGGACTTCTGGCTCTACTATAAGGCCACTGTTGATTTAAACTACTTCAACTTTAACTAAGGCTGTCGTGGGGAAATGTGCCGCTGTCAAACGCACGACCCATCTACAGAGCAACGTAATTTGCCTCCCAAGGTTCTACTTGGTAGACCCTTAGTGTACACCTCAAACCATACCCCTACTTTGCATATAACGGAATCTCATCGCGCAGACGTACACCTTACCCACACAAACGTCACCATGCACTATGGTCCAGAATTCTTTTTTTTCGGCATAAAGTCTAATTATTATTAGACAGCAATTATTTTCTAATAGAAAATTTATCATATAAATAAAAACCAAAAACAAAATTGACCGAAAGCTTCACTAAATCGTTTTATGAGCTTTTAATGTGAAGTGTTAAACAGCTGATTGAGAGAATGCAATTTCCGAAAAATTATTTGCTTACTTTTGCATTATCAATTCGACCACCGAAGTGTGAAGACGTTTTTATCGAGCTCCGCACAAAATCGGTTGTCTTGAGTGAAGTGAACGCCAAATAAAGTAAACTAAACTAAATAAAAAATCCGAAAGCGAAAGAGACGCTCTATGCGATGCAAGATCGCTTAAATATATAGTGATTTGTTATCTTAAATTATAAAACTATGAGTCAGAACGACACTCGCGCTCAGCGACAGCGCGAGCAAGACGAACGCCGGCTATCAATTCAACGCAACAACGCGTACTTCTCCTACGTCTCACCGACAATCCCAAACGCAGACATCGAGCGGTCAATAAACCTTCTTCTACCAACAAATCAAGAAAGAGCGCGCTCCTGCTCTCCCGCTCTCTTAGCTCCGACAGAAGCCCCGCTACCTCCAACAACAACAGCTGGAGATAGACCGAAAGCCCGCTCTACCTCGTCATCGGCTGCACCCGCTCACGCTCTGACCGAGTCAGCGAAAGCAAAACCGCAAGCAATAAACGGTACTGCTGCACTACCAGCAAAACAAAACGAAAACGTAAACAAAAAAGCTGGGTCGACCTGGCAGACTGGAATGGACCGCTACATTACAATAAAGCGAAAGCTCAGCCCGGAAAATTCAGATTTGGAAAACAAGCCGAAAAATACACGCGACAACTCTACCTTGATCAAAAATGTAGCCCCTGCAAATACCAACAGATTTGCCTTGCTGGTAGACACCGCTGAGGACGTGCCGCTGGGATCCGTTGATATCGAACCGAAGAAAACAAAACCTCCGCCAATATACATCCGCGAGAAGAGCACAAGCGGTCTTGTAAATACTTTGATTGGCCTTATTGGAAAAGATAGCTTTCATATAATTCCCCTCGTAAGAGGTACTATCAATGAAATCAAACTTCAGACGAAAACGGAGGACAACTACAGAAAAGTCACAAACTATTTTACCGCACAAAAAATAGGCTTCTACACCTACCAGCTTAAAAGCAGCAAGGGCCTGCAAGTAGTCCTGAAGAGCATTGAGTCTGATGTTACGCCCGAAGAGATAACTGAGGCCAAAAGCGTGTTCCATATCAAAAACAGAAACAGGCAGCCCCAACCACTCTTCAAGATTGAGCTTGAACCAGAAAACAAGCCTCCTAGAAAAAACGAGGTTCACCCAATTTTCAAACTCCAGCTCCTTCTGCACCGTAGGATCACGGTAGAAGAGCCGCACAAACGTAACGCTCCTGTACAATGTACAAACTGCCAAGAGTATGGCCACACGAGGTCGTATTGTACACTTCGCCCGGTGTGCGTAGTCTGTGGAGATCTCCACGACTCCAAACAGTGTCAAACTAACAAAAAAAAATGCATGCGAGAAAAAATGCAATAACTGTGGGGGCAACCACACAGCAAACTACAGAGGCTGTCCAATCTACAAAGAGCTGAAAATCCGTCTTTACAAAAGAATGAACACGGCGCGGGCACACCAAGGAACAGCTACGCTGATACCATCACAGGCAAATCCTGAAGTAATTTTCTCGAAAGCAGCAAGTTTCGCTCCCTGGCCCACTTTCGGAAACTCATCTCACAAGCAAATACAATTTTCAAATAAGAGACTACCATTTCTACGGTACAAATCACCCCGACGGAAAAGCACACGGTGGCACCGCCATACTCATAAGGAACCGTATGAAGCACCACTTTTACAAAGAATTTGCGGAAAATCATCTTCAGGCCACATCCATCAGCATTCAGCTGGATGACAACAGTCTCCTTACACTAGCGGCCGTATACTGCCCCCCCCGTTTCACAGTATTAGAAGCTCAATTCCTGGATTTCTTCCAAGCACTAGGGCCACACTTCATTGCAGCAGGCGACTACAACCTAAACATACTCACTGGGGATCGCGACTTGTGAACCCAAAAGGAAAACAGCTTTATAAGACTATAATAAAAGCCACTAATAAACTTGACCATGTTTCCCCCGGGAGTCCTACATACTGGCCATCAGACCTTAATAAGCTGCCTGACCTGATCGACTTCGCAGTTACGAAAAATATTTCCCGCAGTTTGGTTAAAGCTGAATGTCTGCCGGATCTGTCATCTGATCACTCGCCTGTACTAATTCACCTCCGCCGGTACGCAGAAAACGTGAAACCACCATTCAGATTGACTTCTCACAAAACAAACTGGCTCAGGTATAAAAAATATATAAGTTCACATATTGAGCTAAGCCCAAAACTCAATACTGAATCTGATATAGAGAGCTGCACGTGTACATTGCAATCCATCCTTACTGCAGCAGCTCTTACTGCAACACCCAAAATAACAAATAATACAATTAATTCAAAAAAAAACCAACGTACAAATCGAGCAACTCGTCCACGTAAAACGACGCTTACGCAGAGAATGGCAATCTTCCAGATCCCCAACTGCAAAACAAAAGCTAAAAGTAGCCACACGGAAACTGGCCAACGCTCTGAAACAAGAAGAGGACGACGATCAGCGCCGATACATAGAGCAACTCACACCAACAGGCACAAAACAAAAGTCACTGTGGCGAGCCCACTCAACTCTTCGCCCACCGACTGAAACCGTTTTGCCGATAAGGAATTCCTCAGGTGGCTGGGCCCGTAGTGATGAAGACAGAGCCACCACATTTGCCGCTCACCTACAAAATGTGTTCACGCCAAACCAGGCTACTAGCACATTCGCGCTACCGTCCTATCCCGTAAACCGCCACGAGCAACATACCCCAATTGTGTTTCGTCCTAAAGAAGTAACTAAAATAATCAAAGACAATCTCAGCCCGAAAAAATCCCCCGGCTGCGACCTTATAACACCGGAAATGATCATCCAGCTGCCACATTCTGCAGTTCGCTACATAACCAAGCTCTTTAATGCCATAACCAAACTTGGTTACTTTCCACAACGATGGAAGAGGTCGATTATCATAATGATTCCAAAGCCTGGTAAGAACCACACAGTCGCTTCATCTTACAGACCAATAAGTCTACTCTCATGTATTTCGAAACTATTCGAAAAATGCCTGCTGATCCGTCTTAATCAACATCTGATATACCACAATATAATCCCAGCCCACCAATTTGGATTTCGCGAAAGCCATGGAACCATTGAACAGGTGAATCGTATTACAACGGAAATAAGAACTGCATTTGAATATCGCGAATACTGTACAGCAGTATTTTTAGACGTATCCCAAGCATTCGACAGAGTCTGGCTCGACGGCCTAATGATTAAAATTAAAACATCCCTACCCGAAAGCACACACAAACTTCTAAAGTCTTTCCTCTATAACAGAAAGTTTGCAGTACGGTGCAACACTGCCACTTCCACTAATCATACAATTGAGGCTGGAGTCCCCAAGGCAGCGTTCTTGGACCAACCTTATACCTCATCTATACAGCCGACATCCCTACAAATAGTCGCTTTACGGTATCCACATTTGCCGACGATACAGCTATCCTTAGCCGTTCAAGGTCCCCTATCCAAGCTACAGCACAGTTGGCACTGTACCTCATCGACATTGAGAAGTGGCTCTCTGACTGGCGAATAAAGGTAAACGAGCAAAAATGCAAGCACGTGACGTTTACGCTAAACAGACAAGACTGTCCTCCGCTCTTGTTAAACAACATACCACTCCCGAAAGCAGATGAGGTAGCGTACCTAGGAGTACACCTTGACAGAAGACTCACATGGCGCAGGCACATTGAAGCCAAAAAAACCCAACTTAAACTCAAAGCCAACAACTTACACTGGCTCATCAACTCTGGTTCTCCGCTCAGCCTAGATCACAAGGTCTTGCTCTACAATTCTATATTGAAAGCTATCTGGACATATGGCTCACAGTTACCAACGCAATCACGGAACTTAAGGAAAAATACCATAGCAAGCTTTACACGCACCCCAACCACCTAGCGCGAGGTCTAATCCAGCTCAGCAGCCGTTCCCGTCTCCGGCGAACGGACCTACCCATAAATTATTAGGGCCGTTTAATCATAGAACAGTTGGAAAAATAATACAACTGTTAAAAAAAAACTTGTTATAGTTAAGATTTTTAAACTTATTGTTAGTTCTTATACAAGAAGATTCAATAAATAAAAAAAAAAAAATGAAAAAAAAAAAAAAAAAGACTTTTGCATGTGGTATGATCGTATTTGTGATTTAACAACTGCTCGTTCTCTACGATGGACCTCCAAAACGGCTCTGGCAAGTCGAAATGGAAGAACGTTCCCGACCGAAAACTGCCTTTACACGACCTAACCAACGCGCCAGCTACTTTTTAGCGCCTAACGGATGGGTTCTGCTCCGGCCCTGCTTGGAAATCCACAGCCGCATCTTCGATAGATTGCAAAACGTAACTTATGTAACTTATTTCGAAAGCAGTATGGGAAATTTCACCTTTTATTTGGCATAAATGTGTTTATAAACATAACAGAAAAAGAAGTGAGGCACACGAAGCTCGTGAAAAGCTGAATTAAATATTTTAATTTATTTGTGGGCATATCGACGAACGAATTTTTAAAATGATTGAAAGTCTCTTATGGAAGAACTCGAGATTGTTTCATGTGAATTTGTTGCATAAATGAAAATTGTGCAATAGAAAGCTGGATAAGTTAGCAGCAAAATACCCGACATGGACTGAAGGCAATCTTAGCTTGAACCTACTTGTAAATTCAAACAAAGTTGAGCATGAAAAACATCCAGCTGGTCGTCAATTCAGCAATTACTTTGGAAAAGCTGTCTTTTAAGGTTGGCAAATCAAAACCAGGAGAATTCAAAACAACAACTTCCACGTTTTTTCAGATATAACTGGCGCTGAAATCGAAATCATTTTAAATAGGTATCAACATCTCAGGGGAGGAGAACTAATTATTGCCAAGCTCTTCTGGCTTCCAATGACAGCATCCGTTCACAAGAATCTAGTTTACTCAAAACCGATTATGGGAAATACAGATATACTCTAATATCTCTAGTCGTCTATTTTGGATAGGAATATAAAATATACATATTTTTATAGCGGTTTCTCGAAGAGTAAAAGGGTGTAGGGGTACTATAAGTCCTCTTATTTAAATAAAACGCAAACGCAGGAGTTAGCCTCTTTGGTTTATTTGGTACTTCGTTCAGCTTTAGCATTCGACTAACTCCCTCTCCGTTTGCGATCTGTTTCCTTGCGAAACAGAGAGAATGCCACCCGAAAGCGATATATATATACTGAACTTATGTATGTGTACCTCTAGCCTACTAAAATTCGACCATCCTGACATTTAAGATCGACCTGATCTTGTCGATATTTTCGCCTTATACCTATTACATTGTTCTTAGTCGCTATTTGTTTTAATTTTTTTTTCACTTTTCTTATCTTTAATTATACAAATTTACTTTCTACTCCCTATACAACTTCTTAACCATAATGTAATCTCCTACTTTGTACTGCGTACTTTCTTTTTTCTTATTATTATATCTTTTTTCATTATCCCTCTGTGCTTTTAATTGCGATTCCGATCCTTTTCTTCTAATTTCTTTCAAGTCTCTAATTTCACTAACATTATTTAACTCTTCTAATTTTTGTCTTAATTCATCAACAACTTTTCCCTTTTGTTCAATTCCAAACAACATCTTGCTGGGAGATTGCGGTACACTTCTTTGTTTGGAATTATTCAGAGAAAATTCTACGTCTTCAATAACTGCATCCCAATGCAATCCCTTTTCAATGTCTGCTATCATCGGCCCTACTATTCTATTGAATAGTATGAATAGTGAAAATGCCACACATCTCAAGCAATTTCCTATATGCCTAATAACTTTTTATTTCATATTCGAAAACCAATAAGTCTTAACAATAGCATCTATAAGCTTATCTCTCCCTAAGTGACCTAATTCATTGTGATATTTATATAAAATTTTTTCTTCCATTTCTTCTGGTACACAAAACAACAATCTTCCACCATTTGCCTTCCTATAAAGTACACCATTTCTCATTTCAAAAATTTTATCTTCCGTTTTCCCTAACCTTTTCCTAATATCTTTCAATTTTTCATCTTTTGCTTGACAAATAATTAAATTATCTTCAAAACTATTAGTTTCTATCACTTATATGTTCGTATTTCTGATCAATGCATCCACATGCTGCATATGCTTTCCTGCTTTATGAAATAACTCAAAATCGTACTCTAATAGTTATAATGCCCACCTCGCAATCCTAGGGTTTAATTCTACTCTATTTAACGTTAAGTTAATGCGTTGCAATCCGTAACAATTTTAAATCTCCTTCCCTGTACATAGATTCTAAATCTTCTTAATGTGTACAGGGTGGCCAATGTTTCAAGTTCAAAACTATGATATTTGGCCTCATCCTTTGTTGTGGCTTTCGAGTAATAAAATATAGGGTGCCATTTCATATCCTCTTTCTTATGCAATAACACTGCACCAAAGCCTTGTGCACTTGCATTATGTATGTAACTCTATTTCATCCTTATAACAATATAACCCTAACACTGGAGCTTCCACTAACTTTTTCTTAAGTGTCTCAAAACATTCTAACTCTTTTTCTTCAAACGAAAATTCTTTGTCTTTCTTCAATAAGTCATATAAAGGTTTTGCAATCGTTGAAAAACCCTTAATGAATCTTTTAAAATATTAACACAATCCTAAAAAGCTTCTGACATCATGCACCGTATCTGGTACTGGAAAATCTCTAATTGCTTCTATTCCCTTGTCATTGGCCTGTATTCCCTTACTTGTTATTAAAAATCCTAAATATTGTACACTCGATTGCAGAAACTCACATTTATCCATTCTCAGCTCTAATTTGTTCCTCGCCAACCTGTCAAAAACTTCCCTAAGTACTTCCATATGTTCCTTAATTCCTTTGCTAGCTATCATAATGTCATCCATATATATAATAACTGTATCCTGCCTTATTATATCCTCGAAAATTCTATTAATAAATCTCTGAAAGACCGCCGGTGCATTATTCAGCACCATTGGCATCCTTAAAAATTTAAACTGTCCTAAAGGCGTCATAAAAGATGTATATTTCATTGATTCCTTAAGATCTAACTTCGAGAATATCGTTTTATTTACTAATCTATCCAACAGATCATCAATCAATGGTAAAGGATAATTATATTTGACCATTGTTTTGTTAAGTTTTCTGTAATCAACAAATAACCTTAGGTGACCTGTTTTCTTTTTCACTAACACTATCGGAGATGCATATTCTGAATCACTCTGTTTAATAATTCCGTTTTTTAGATACTCATCTAAGATAATCTGCAGCTTTTCTTTTACAGTATATGCTAAACTTCTAGGAGAACAACTAAACGGTTTCGGGTCATTTAATCTTAATTGTATTTCACACCGAATCTCCGGTTCATTCGGTCTTTCTTTATTAACATAACAGTTTTCTACCAACTCAATAAATTGACATTTCATATTATGATCCACCTGATCACCTATTTTGTAATCAATTGAGTCATCTATTACATTAATTTCAAGCATTTCCCCTCTCCGCTGTGCTTATTTCAGCATTGACAGCTTTCTCTAATTTATTTTTAACCTTGTCACTAATCATTTGACTTTTCCTACTACCTTGACTAACACTATCACTAACTGTTTTACTATTGTTGGACATATTTGTTTCTTCTAACATTTTATCGCTTTTCTTGTTACATCGACTTTCAATTTTATCCACTGTAATCATTTTCAAGGTGTCCAGATTCAAGCAAAAGTTGCATGTTTCCATTCCATTATTAAATTAAAGTGTATTTTATTCAAATTTTTCATACTTTTTTGTTTAATCCGTAAAATTATCTTAAAACTGGTACTTCAATAACATCTTTAGGTACTTTACTAATTTTTATGAACGAAATGGGTCTTCCCGTGTCTATGAGGCAAATTTTGATTTAGAATTGTTCATAAAATTAATTTCAAAATATCTTACGTAATTGTTTTCATCCCCATTCTTGTTTTTCAGGCACTTTGCTGCAAAGTGCCCCATCTCACCACAGGCATAGCATAACCCTTTTTCGCGCTTTGGCTTCCTGCACTCTTTGGCCCAGTGTCCCTTCTATTTGCAATTGAAACAACGCAAGAGTGTGCTGCTATTATTGTTCACTGATGCCACCTTCTTGTCTGCTTCATCCATTGTCGGTAGTTTCACTTCCGCAAATGCCCGCTTTATGTGCTGGATATCTCCAATTCTTCATCATCCATTTTTATTCCATGTGCAAGCATCACCTTATCGTCTTCATAAGCAACAAAGTTTTCGCCCGCTGTCCATTTTCGTTCCTCAAATTTTCGCCTTGTTTCTAACTTCGACTTCCTCTCACCAAAAATTGACATCAGCTCAGCCGCCAACTGCTCCGTTGGTAGCAATACACGTTCTGGATCTGCATGCAACCACATGCATGCTTTTTCTTTTATCTTACTGACGATCAACATCTTTATATACGGTTTATTTATTCCATAAACGCTGGATATATTTTTCACCTGTAGGATCCATTTGCGCGCACATGTATCTCCCGAAGAATCATTTACTGCATCGGTTGCCATACGCAATAATAAATCCATATTTTGCACAGCTTGTCCCACTGTATTTCGTTTATTCTCGCCACATTCTTTGTTGCTTCTCTCACCGCCGCCCGTCGCCGCTGTTTTTGTTGCGGGCGCCGTCTGCACTGTTGTTCTTGTAACTGCGTACCCCGCTTCCGTCGTCATGTTCGCCGTTACTTTTGTTGTGCTCTTCTCATCGCTGTCTTCGTTGCTATTTCCAGCTTCGCTGTCACATTCGTCGTCTTTATGCTCTCCGTCTTTTGCGTTATTTCTTTTTCCTTTTTGAACATTATTAGTACTAGTAGTACTTCGTTCAGCTTTAGCATTCGACTGACTCCCTCTCCGTTTGCGATCTGCCTCTATGCTTGTTGCTACAGAGCCGATGTTGCGAAACAGAGAGAATGCCACCCGAAAGCGAACAATGACTTAATGTTTATATACTATGTTGCTATACTGAACTTATGTATGTGTACCTCTAGCCTACTACAAGGGTATACTAGATTCCTTTAAAAGTATGTACAAGGCAGAAGGAAGCGTTTCCGACCATATAAAGTATATATATTTGTTGACAATACAAAAGTCACACTTATGCGAAGTTGTGTGTATGTGAGAGTTTTTTTTTAAATTAATTTATTTATTAAGGCATACGGGGAAGTCATGAAGCCCCTTTGTGTCCTTCTTATCTATTAATTCAGCCCATTTTGGGCTCGCCGGCTAACTATAGTTAGCTTTTTCAAATTTACAGAAATTTAACTAGAATTACATAACAATCACATATAACAAATAGGATAAGCGTCAGCTTCTGCGGACCCTTGTCAAAGGAGATCGGGTAATGAGATCCCTCGGTTGCCTTCTATTGAGCCTCCTTGGTGGGCGAGATCTATTTAGAGCGCTGGCCAGTGATGAAATAAGGAGGATCGTGGAAAGAGAGCTCGCGGTATTGTTGTTCTCTTGGTACTCTGTCGTTATTGCTTCTGATATGCATTTTATAGAGTAATCAAAGGTATTCGCTTGCAGACATCGAGAGAAAGCGGTTATATTGGTTGTTAAATAAAATAATTATTGAACAGTAAAAACAAAAAAAAAAAATTTCACTATTTGTTTAATGGTCTGGCTGATAATATACTTGCAAGTATTTTATTATTTTAATTCAATAGGTTGTGGGTCTAGACACATTTTCACCCAAGTGGTGAAATAATTAATTTGTACAAATAAGAATAATTAAAATAAATAAAAGTGAATTTTAATATATGTATTTAATGAACAAGCATAAAAGTTTTACGAAATACATACATATAGTAGCATATCTACCATAATATGAAGAGCCTACAAGGTGGTGGTCAAGAAGGCTTCCACAAGGACTCCCAAGCTACTGGACCGATGAAACTGGCAAGCTCCAGGAGAAACTGGTGTGCATTCGGCTAGAGAGGGCTATCGCCGACGCGGGTGACCTCTTACGGTCCCAGCTTGGCTTGAGGAGAGCGCGGTCCACCGTCGACGCTGTCAACTGTAACGTGTAACGAAATAAAGGGATGGAAGACGAGACTACCTGTACTTGCGGGTGACGCTTTAGATGCAGGCTCTAGCTCATGGCGTTGGGTGTGGTGGTCTTGCTTGTACAGATATCTATTCGTTACATACAATTTTAGGGAAATTAATTCCAAAAACTTATTGCGCATCAATCAAAAACTGCATCGATCAGCATAAATGAATTTCACAATGCAGTGGAATAATTTCAGCATAAAGCTTTTGTCGAAAGTTTGGTAATTTTCCAAAAGAAAAGCTTCTGGCCGAGGTTGATTGGATTAGGACTTAGAATTTGAAGATCAGTCTGAATCGGGACGAGATCGTCAACAGCTCGAAGCTAAAGATAAGCTACCAACAAAGTGTCTCGTAATATTAAAAGTGAAAAAGTTTATCACCGAATAAATGTTTAATAATAAAAAATAAAATTTATTTTTTTAAAGAGTAACAATTTTAATTGGCGCCCAACGTGGGGCGGCGTATTTAAAAGTTCTAAATAAATATTAACGATAATAAGTTAAATATAAAACGGAACTCGCGCCGCCAACAATCCATATTTTTAGTGGAAAAATTAAAACATCCACAACAATGCAACGACATCTAACTACTGTGAAAGTGATCGTGATAAAAACTTAATTGGAAATCAATAAATGCAATAATCCAATTAAGAATTTAACATAAAAAGGTGGACTGAATACTTAATACAAATTACGAGGACATAGTAATAATAAACAACATAATAATAAAAATTCAGAACTCAACTACGAACCCAAAGAAATTCAAACAAATTAAAAAAAAGGCTATATAAAAAATTGAAGGAAGACCCCAATAAATTATAATCAAGACGACCCAATTGAAGGAAGACTCCAACAAAGAATTATTAAGACCAACCAATTGAAGGAAGACACCTACCCTCCACCAACTACACTGAAGGAAGAACTCCCACGGAAAGTATCGTGAGCAGATAAAAACAACAATAAGTCTTTAAATAAAATTAAAAAAAAAAATTTAAGATTAAGATACAGAGAATACTACATTAAAATTAAATATTACAATATCAATTTAATTAAAACAATCTGGAAGATTTGATAAATAGTTTTGATAATTAAAATTTAACAATGGCAACCGGAGGTTCAGTTTCAACTCTTTCTGCGGGCGGGATATCCAGCGCCAGCAATCTTACAATGGAATTAATAAACCGATTAATAAATGTACAGTTGAGTGAAGTAACCAGAAAAATTGAAGGGTTAGAAGAGCAGTTAACCGCTAGCAAAAATGAGGTAGAAGACTATAAGATCCAAACAATTGACCGAACCATAAAATGAGAAACTACATTAGAGGTAATTTAATCCTTACCAAAGTTCACAGGTGAAATAACCCAATATGTAGGCTGGAGAGAAGCGGCGGAAACCGCAATGAGTCTATATAAAATTGAAAGTGAACAATATTTTATCGCATTAACAATTTTACGTAATAAAATCATGGGAGCAGCACACGATGCTCTAACCAACCATGGTACCGTTTTAAACTTTTAAGCAATTCTTTCCAGATTGGATTTTATTTATAACGATAAAAGACCAATCCATATACTCGAATCAGAATTAAGCATCTTAAGACAGGGACGCATGACCATTACAGAATTCTACAACGAAGTAAACAAGAAAATGACCGAAATAAAACTATAATGACTTATGGAAAGGACAGTCTTATAACCAAGGAAACAAATAAAACAATTAGGAGCAACGCTCTAAGAATTTTTTTTTTGGATTAAACGGTTCAATCTCAGAAACACTCTTCTCTCTCAACCCACCAGATTTGCCAAATGCTTTGGCAAAGTGTCAGGAATTAGAGTCAACTTTAGAGCTCAATTTGCAAATAGGTATAATGGATTTAGGAATGAAAATAAAAATCAAGGAAACAACCTTAGATTTGCCTCTAGACAGATTAATAATACACCAAATAGGATAAATAATAATTGGCCGCAAAACGGGAATTTGGGAGCGAATAACAATTGGAATTTTAATAATAATTCCAAACTTCAACCACCACCAGAACCTATGGAAGTAGACGGCTCCATAAGAGTTCAAAATCGTCCGTATAAAAATTATAATCATCCTAGGAATAATAACAACCAGTGGAATTATAATAATAACCGACACAATTTCAATAATAATTTCCAAAGAAATAATTATAACCAATACCGAGCGCAAAAACACAACACAAGCGCAGGTCATGTAAATCAGTTCGAAACACACCCCCCGATAAAACGGGAATCAACGGGAACAGTCAATCAGCCAGCTCAAAAAACAATGAGGGTAAATAATATCAACGAAGGACATTTTTTAGATCAGCACCTTACAGAGGAATGCCTCATATAACAAGAGTAGACAGAAAAACTAAAAGACAACTCAAAATATTAATAGATACAGGGGCCACCGCGTGCTGTATAAAAAAGGGTATTTATGAGAATAAAAGGGAATTAACAATTATCTACAGTTCATGGATATTAGATCATAAAATATTATCATTTGATAAATATATTTGGGGAACAACATTTATTCTATGAAATTGAGGGTTTAGAATCTGATCTATTAATTGAATTCAATTTGTTAAGAAAGATTGGAGCTAAATTGGATATCGAGAAAGGAATCATGGAGTATAAGGGAAATAAGGAGAAACTCGAATATTTTGACGAGGATAAAAACGATTTGTGTTTAATTGAGGAAAAAAATATTCTTCCATTAAAAGAATATATTATTAAAAAATATAAAGATGAGGAAAAGATATATAAAACCGAAACGATAATTGCTGAAGGCAGTTTATATAGCTTGGGATCAATGAATCCTGAGCACGACGACGTTGAATTATCCGTCATTAATAAAACTAATAGTTCGGGATCTGAAAATCCTGAGCACGCCAGCGTAGATTTATCCGCTAATAAACAATATATCAGTTTGGGATTGAAAAATCCTGAACAAGACGACGATGTTAATTCCGTGAGTCTTAAATCGAATAGTTTAGAATCCACAAATACCGAGCACGCAGTCGTTGAGTTTTCCGACAAAGAAAAAATTCATAACCAAAATATAATTTCAAATCAAATAAAAGATTTTGAAAATAAAGTTATGAATAAAATTGAAAAAGAGCATTCTAAAATAAATACGCAAATTCCTTTTCGTACCGATATTCGAGGAGAAATAAATACAGTCAATGACAGAGCAATTTATGCCATGTCGGTCTCAGATTTCGTTAATAATGAAATCGATAGAATGCTAAAAGAACAAATTATAAGACCAAGTAGAAGCCTCTACAATTCACCAGTCTTAGTAGTGCCCAAAAAAGGTCAAAACGAAGATGGATCTCCAAAACATAGATTAGTTATTGACTATAAAAAATTAAATGAAAGCACAATACCTGACAGATATCCGATGCAAGATCAGTCGGTAATATTATCTAACTTAGGGAAGTCAAAATATTTCTCAACAATTGATCTGGAATCAGGATTCCACCAAATGTTAATGAAAAATTCAGATATTGAAAAAACAGCTTTCTCTATAAATAACGGAAAATTTGAATTCTTACGTATGCCATTTGGGTTAACAAACGCTTGAGAGAACAAGTCGGAAAAACTTGTCATGTTTATATGGACATTAACAAAACAAAACATTAGAGAGCTTCGAAGTTTTCTAGGCCTCACAGGCTATTACCGTAAATTTGTCCGAAATTATGCAAAAATTTTAACCTTTAACCGAATACATAGGAGGAGATAATGGAAAAATTTCTAGGAGAATGTCTACAAAAATTACAATACAGTTAGACGACCCAGCTTTTAAAGCTTTTAAAGAACTTAAAGATAATTTAATAGCACAAGTGAAATTAGTTCAACCAGATTATAACAAAAATTCACTTTAACGACAGACGCATCAGATGTAGCTATCGCAGCAGTTTTATCACAGGATAATAAACCAATTACTTTCATATCCAAAACTTTAAATAAAACCGAACAACTTTATGCCACAAATAAAAAAGAATTGTTGGCAATAGTTTGGGCTCTTTAAAATCTCAGGAATTACTTATATGGTGTAATTGGTATAGAAATACAAACAGACCATCAATCTTTATCTTTCACAATCTCAGATAAAAACCCGAACGTAGAAATGAAAAGCTGGTACTCCTTTATAGAAAGTTTCACCCCGAAAATAATATATAAACCCGGAACAACTAATGTCGTAGCTCGTCGCATTATCTCGAATAAAAATAAATAATATTACTAACAGCGACTTAGAACAATCAAACTCAGATCAAAATACACAGCATTCTGCCGAAAGTAGTTTTGAAAATGTAATACAAGAGACCCGAAAACCGTTAAATCAGTTTTAACAACAACTGTTATTAACAAAGGGGAGGTATACAATACATGAGTCATTGAATGTTTTTGATAAGACACGACATATAATTGAATATGATACGCCAGAAAACTTAATAGATATATTAAGGGAGTATCTAAAACCAAACATAACGGTGGGAATTCATTGCACTTTAGAAGATCTTTATCATATACAATTACCATTAAAAAATAACTTTACCAACAAATTTCTTTATACTAAAATATTTCTACAAGACGTGGAAAATAATGAAGATAAGGCTATCATAATAGAAGAAACACATAGTCGTGCTCACAGAGGACTAGACGAAAATTATAAACAAATCAATAGATTATTTTATTGGCCAAACTTATATATCAAATTAAAGGAATATATAAAAAATTGTACAATTTGCAACGAAAATAAATACAACCGGCATCCTATTAAAATCCCTATTGGGGAAGCTCCTATTCCAACTAATGAAGGAGAGAATTTACACATCGACATTTATTACGCGCAAAGTCTTATTTTCTTAACCTGTATTGACGCGTATTCAAAATTCCTGGTTGTAAAAGAAATTCAAAATAAACTAAAAATCGAGAATAAAGTAATGGAATTACTCCAACATTTTCCCCACGCCAAAGGAATTATGACTGATAATGAACCGAGCTTCACTTCTGTTCAATTTAAATCCTTTGCACAAAGATGTGGTTTAACTCTACATTTCGCCGACCCCAGACACAGTACCTCGAACGTACAAGTAGAAAGGGCACATTCAACATTAACAGAATTAGCTCATTGTATAAAAGAAGAATTTAATCTCACTGACTATTCTGAAATAATTATTAGAGCCGCAAAAGAATTCAATCAAAGCATTCATTCTACAACAAACCAAAAACCTTTTGATATTCTATATAATAAAATTGATCACAAAAACATTTCAAGAATTCTAAAGAACACACAAGAAAAAATGTTAGTAACACAAAATGAAGGTCGTAAAGAAAAAGAATATCATGTAGGTCAAGTTGTTTATGAGAAGAAACACGTAGAAAGAAATAAGCTAAAAACTAGATACAAAAAACAGGTTGTTAAGGAAAACTTACCTAACAAAGTTATAATCAATAATAGAAACAGGACTATTCACAAAGACAACATTAAGTTTTAACAAATACCATATTTTTTTTTATTAAATTACAGAAAATGCATTTCTTATTACTTCTAATAACATTCGTAATGATAACCACTTCAGAAATAATTGATTACTCCAATCACGAATTCTTCCTGTTCAAGGACAAAAAGGATGTCCTTACCTATGAATCATATGCTGACTTATTCCACGTAACTAACTTAAGTTTTTATAAAGAAATAATCCATCTAGAATCAGGATATGTAAGAAAAGATAAAAATATACGGACACAATGGGAAATTACTTACGAAATGCAGATAATAGAATTAATTTTGTCACAACTGATATCAACTAGATCAAAAAGGGGAATAAATGAGTTAGTCACTGTTTGGAAATGGTTAGCTGGAACTCCGGATCACGATGATTTCATTAAAATACAGAATAAAATAAATGATTTAATTGAAAACAATAACCAACAATTTATTATTAATTCCAAATTGTTAAAAGAGATAAAATCACTTTCCGATCATTTTAAAAACATTTTTATTGATCAAGAATTGCCATTACGAAAACATCGTTTACGTTTATTAACATTTGACTTACAAAACATTATTGATACCTTCACACTGGCCAAAATTGATTTATTCAACACAAAAATTAAATAATGAAGACATTAAAGAAATATTAGATCACGAACAACAGCCTGTACTTATTGCAGACTTAATGGACATCGCCATATTCAAAATTGTATTGCATAGAGAACTCTTAATAATTTATATAAAATACCCCGTTATAACAAACAGATGCGAAATTTACTATGCCAGATCCATTTCACACAATGATGGAAAATTACTAATAAGTAATCAGGTCGCAAAATGCGAAAATACATTTTATGAAATATTTAATTTTAAGAACGAACTTTTTAACAACTATTGTATTATAAGTAAAGATAAGACTTGTTTTACCCGCTTACTAAATAGAGAAAAATCAATTTGCACTAAAATTCTAGAAAAAAATAAGAATATAGATATAATTCAAGAAGGTGCCATTCTAATAAATGGAAATAATATTGTGAACGATTCTCATTTAAACGGGTCATATTTAATAACATTTAACAGCACAACTACAATAAATAATATTTCATACACCAATTCAGAAAACAAAATACTTGAGTACATAACTACCAACCACTTTAAAAACTTAGAAATATCAGAATATATAAAAACCAACAATTCAAAACTTTCTCTTGACAACATTAATATTTTAAACCCATTTATTGAAATTTACAATTGGAAAATTTCAATTTCATTTATATTATTAATTTTAATCATTTTGTATTTCATTACTATATTAATAATAAAATTCAGATATTTTATATTTGTAACCAAACAAAAACGGCCAAAACCAGAAAAACAATTCACAATCTCGTCGGCATTTTCTTTGTCTTTGTTTTTGTCATTGCCTTTGCCAGCACTCAGCTCGATCAGCATAATTGAACTTCACAATGCAGTGGAATAATTTAAGCATAAAGCTTTTATCGAAAGTTTGGTAATTTTCCAAAATAAAAGCTTCTGGCCGAGGTTGATTGGATTAGGACATAGAATTTGAAGATCAGTCTGAATCGGGACGAGATCGTCAACAGCTCGAAGCTAAAGATAAGCTACCAACAAAGTGTCTCGTAATAGTATAAGTGAAAAAGTTTATCACCGAATAAATGTTAAATAATAAAAAATAAAATTTATTTTTTTAAATAAATAAGGAGTAACAATTTTAATTTGCATATTACACAATAATGAATAAGACCAAGAAATTGAGCGTGCTTACAACAACAACAGCAATATGAAGGAGCTAGTATACAAAATCGGAGGAAGCAAATTAATACCTTCTGAAGGGGACAGTTCTAGAACAGGAGGAAAAGCTTGAGAATTTTGTCGCCTGTGAAGAACAGGTGGAATTGTGTTCGCTTATTGCCCCACCCTACCTAAGACCACTTTCCTTAACATCATGGCCCCTTAAGTACCCTACGTCCGGAGAAACATCAGCCGAGTAAGTATTTAAGTTTTTAGAAATTCATATTTTCAATATTCATCGTTGCTTAATAATTAATAAAAATATTTATAGCCAAAAATAAGTACATAATAAGGTAAACAAGTAAATATGTAAATACAAACTAAAGTAAGTCGAGGGAATCTAAAGCTACTTAGAACAATCAAACTCAGATCAAAATACACAGCATTCTGCCGAAAGTAGTTTTGAAAATGTAATACAAGAGACCCGAAAACCGTTAAATCAGTTTCAACAACAACTGTTATTAACAAAGGGGAGGTATACAATACATGAGTCATTGAATGTTTTTGATAAGACACGACATATAATTGAATATGATACGCCAGAAAACTTAATAGATATATTAAGGGAGTATCTAAAACCAAACATAACGGTGGGAATTCATTGCACTTTAGAAGATCTTTATCATATACAATTACCATTAAAAAATAACTTTACCAACAAATTTCTTTATACTAAAATATTTCTACAAGACGTGGAAAATAATGAAGATAAGGCTATCATATTAGAAGAAACACATAGTCGTGCTCCCAGAGGACTAGACGAAAATTATAAACAAATCAATAGATTATTTTATTGGCCAAACTTATGTATCAAATTAAAGGAATATATAAGAAATTGTACAATTTACAACGAAAATAAATACAACCGGCATCCTATTAAAATCCCTATTGGGGAAGCTCCTATTCCAACTAATGAAGGAGAGAATTTACACATCGACATTTATTACGCGCAAAGTCTTATTTTCTTAACCTGTATTGACGCGTATTCAAAATTCCTGGTTGTAAAAAAAATTCAAAATAAACTAAACATCGAGAATAAAGTAATCGAATTACTCCAACATTTTCCCCACGCCAAAGTAATTATGACTGATAATGAACCGAGCTTCACTTCTGTTCAATTTAAATCCTTTGCACAAAGATGTTTAACTCTACATTTCGCCGACCCCAGACACAGTACCTCGAACGTACAAGTAGAAATGGCACATTCAACATTAACAGAATTAGCTCGTTGTATAAAAGAAGAATTTAATCTCACTGACTATTCTGAAATAATTATTAGAGCCGCAAAAGAATTCAATCAAAGCATACAACAAACCAAAAACCTTTTGATATTCTATATAATAAAATTGATCACAAAAACATTTCAAGAATTCTAAAGAACACACAAGAAAAAATGTTAGTAACACAAAATGAAGGTCGTAAAGAAAAAGAATATCATGTAGGTCAAGTTGTTTATGAGAAGAAACACGGAGATAGAAATAAGCTAAAAACTAGATACAAAAAGCAGGTTGTTAAGGAAAACTTACCTAACAAAGTTATAATCAATAATAGAAACAGGACTATTCACAAAGACAACATTAAGTTTTAACAAATACCATATTTTTTTTTATTAAATTACAGAAAATGCATTTCTTATTACTTCTAATAACATTCGTAATGATAACCACTTCAGAAATAATTGATTACTCCAATCACGAATTCTTCCTGTTCAAGGACAAAAAGGATGTCCTTACCTATGAATCATATGCTGACTTATTCCACGTAACTAACTTAAGTTTTTATAAAGAAATAATCCATCTAGAATCAGGATTTGTAAGAAAAGATAAAAATATACGGACACAATGGGAAATTACTTACGAAATGCAGATAATAGAATTAATTTTGTCACAACTGATATCAACTAGATCAAAAAGGGGAATAAATGAGTTAGTCACTGTTTGGAAATGGTTGGCTGGAACTCCGGATCGCGATGATTTCATTAAAATACAGAATAAAATAAATGATTTAATTGAAAACAATAACCAACAATTTATTATTAATTCCAAATTGTTTAAAGAGATAAAATCACTTTCCGATCATTTTAAAAACATTTTTATTGATCAAGAATTGCCATTACGAAAACATCGTTTACGTTTATTAACATTTGACTTACAAAACATTATTGATACTATCACACTGGCCAAAATTGATTTATTCAACACAAAAATTTTAAATAATGAAGACATTAAAGAAATATAAGATCACGAACAACAGCCTGTACTTATTGCAGACTTAATGGACATCGCCATATTCAAAATTGTATTGCATAGAGAACTCTTAATAATTTATATAAAATACCCCGTTATGGTATAACAAACAGATGCGAAATTTACTATGCCAGATCCATTTCACACAATGATGGAAAATTACTAATAAGTAATCAGGTCGCAAAATGCGAAAATACATTTTATGAAATATTTAATTTTAAGAACGAACTTTTTAACAACTATTGTATTATAAGTAAAGATAAGACTTGTTTTACCCGCTTACTAAATAGAGAAAAATCAATTTGCACTAAAAAAAGGTGCCATTCTAATAAATGGAAATAATATTGTGAACGATTCTCATTTACCATAAACGGGTCATATTTAATAACATTTAACAGCACAACTACAATAAACAATATTACATACACCAATTCAGAAAACAAAATACTTGAGTACATAACTACCAACCACTTTAAAAACTTAGAAATATCAGAATATATAAAATCCAACAATTCAAAACTTTCTCTTGACAACATTAATATTTTAAACCCATTTATTGAAATTTACAATTGGAAAATTTCAATTTCATTTATATTATTAATTTTAATCATTTTGTATTCCATTACTATATTAATAATAAAATTCAGATATTTTATATTTGTAACCAAACAAAAACGGCCAGAACCAGAAAAACCAAATAATGATGTAGAATTTTTAACAGAATTAAATGAGCGTTTGAACGAAATTAATAATGAAGCGGCACGCGTCATTTTAGAAGGGGGAGAGTTATCCAACCCATGAACATAGCTCCCTTCCACAGTTTATAAACAAATTTCAATTCTCAATCTCGTCGGCATTTCCTTTGTCTTTGTTTTTGTCATTGCCTTTGCCAGCACTCAGCTACCCGCTAACATAAGCAACCCAAACTTAACGTAAACACAGCTTCCGCTTGGAGACCAAACCACGGCGAACTTATTGCGCATCAATCAAAAACTGCATCGATCAGCATAATTGAATTTCACAATGCAGTGGAATAATTTAAGCATAAAGCTTTTATCGAAAGTTTGGTAATTTTCCAAAATAAAAGCTTCTGGCCGAGGTTGATTGGATTAGGACTTAGAATTTGAAGATCAGTCTGAATCGGGACGAGATCGTCAACAGCTCGAAGCTAAAGATAAGCTACCAACAAAGTGTCTCGTAATAGTATAAGTGAAAAAGTTTATCACCAAATAAATGTTAAATAATAAAAAATAAAATTTATTTTTTTAAATAAATAAGGAGTAACAATTTTAATTTGCATACTACACAATAATGAATAAGACCAAGAAATGGAGCGTGCTTACAACAACAACAGCAATATGAAGGAGCTAGTATACAAAATCGGAGGAAGCAAATTAATACCTTCTGAAGGGGACAGTTCTAGAACAGGAGGAAAAGCTTGAGAATTTTGTCGCCTGTGAAGAACAGGTGGAATTGTGTTCGCTTATTGCCCTACCCTACCTAAGACCACTTTCCTTCATCATCATGGCCCCTTAAGTAACCTACGTCCGGAGAAACATCAGCCGAGTAAGTATTTAAGTTTTTAGAAATTCATATTTTCAATATTCATCGTTGCTTAATAATTAATAAAAATATTTATAGCCAAAAATAAGTACATAATAAGGTAAACAAGTAAATATGTAAATACAAACAAAAGTAAGTCGAGGAAATCTAAAGCAAAGGTTTTTTGTTTTTTTTTTTTTTTTGTTCTTTGTGGCGAGATCAGAAAGAAGTTATAGAAGTTATAATTAAAGAGTTAAAGTGTACTAGCTGCTAAATATATATTTAAGAGAAGGAACAAAGCATTTATTTAAATTCTCCCATAATTTCCAGTGCATTTTCCTCTATAATCTTGTTCCATCATTATTGTTACTATGGTAATGAATTATTCGCTTCAAATATTTATTGTGACTGATCTTGAGTACAATATTACTGCATGCAGGCAGCCAAATTATGATACATGCTAAAGGGAGTCTCTCAATAAGAGAAAAAAGCTTTTGGTTACCGCGACCAAAAGAGGGAGAAAGTGCATTGACCTTATTACATACATATTTTCAACACTCCCTCTCAATGCAATATGTCAACCCTTACCGATAATATTTTTTATCTTAATTCCAAATTCAAAATACATTTTTCTGTTAGTTTAAACCCATCCCTTGGATACACTTTTCATGTTTCAATCTATTCAAATTTTTGGTTAGAACATCTGCTATCATGTTTTCTGTGGGTACATAATTAACTTCTATTATATTGTTCTTATACAGTTCCCTTATATAATGATATTTTATGTCTATATGCTTACTACGTGCATGGAAAGTGTCATTTTTCACCAAGCACTACGCACTCTGGTTGTCGCTATAAACCTTAGTTGCCTGGGTTTCACCAAAACCTATTTCGTTGACCAATTTCTGAACATACGCCACTTCCTTCACTGCCATGGAAAGTGCCACATACTCTGACTCTGTGCTGTGCTGACCACTGATTGTTTCTTTGAGTCCCACGTAAAGGCAGCTCCTGCAGCAATACATGCCCATCCAGTAAAGGATTTTCGGTCCGTGGTGTCACCAGCCCAATCCGCATCAACATAGCAATGTATAGGCACACCAGTACGCTCGTAGTGTAACTGCAAATCAGCTGTGCCCCTCAAGTATCGCAAAACTCGCTTTGCACCGGCTTCGTGCTCTTTATGTGGGTCAGCGTTCCGTTGTGATAGCTTAATAACCGAATGCATAATATCAGGTCGAGTTGTGATTGCCAGATACATTAATGAGCCAATCAGCGATTGATAGCTGACTTGATTCACCTTCTGACAATCGGACACACACACATTTTACTTTAAAGCCTGCTTCTAGTGGTATGAGATTTGGCTTACAATCCTGCATTGAGTAATCATTGAGAAGGCTCTCAATATACTGCTTGTGGCCAATCCTGATGCCACCAGTTTCTCCGTCACGTTCAATTTCGATACCCAGGAAATGTCTTAGCTCGCCATTGATGCTTTAATATCGCACAGTTCCTCCTTGCTTGAACTGGCTATGATAAGCTCATCTACGTACACTACAACAAGGTTCTTACTTTTTTCAGAATTACGGGTTTAAACACATGGCTGGCTAGGGCATGAAGAAAACCCAATCCATTGCAGTACTTCATTCGCTCTTCAGCCGCTCTGCTTCAGTCCATATATAGATTTGTGTAGCCTTAGCACCTTCTTTGGATATCGTTCAACGATGAATCCCTCTGGCTGCCTCATATATACCGTTTCGTGAAGATCACCATTCAAATATGCAGACGAGACGTCCATTTGGTGCATGTAGAGTCCGTTTTCCACAGCCAAAACAATTACTAGTTTGATTGATGAGTAGCGTGCCACTGGTGAGAACGTATCCGTGAAGTTAACGCCGTATCGCTGAGCGCACTCGACCTTGCCCATCTTGTTACGCTTCACTGCAAAGACCCATTTCGACCCAATGGCCTTCTCACCTGCCGGCAAATCCACCAATGACCAGGTTTTATTCGCACGTAGGCTCTCCAACTCCTTCTGCATTGAGGTTCTCCATTCCTCAGAGTTTCGAATGGTTAAAGCCTCCTTGACGCTTGTTGGAATAGGAACCTCATCCGTACTCATGCCGTTGACCATATTGTATTGTTTTTGCGGTCTTCCAGGTTTACCAGTGTAAATCTTCTTCGGCCGTCCAGGTCCTCTGACTTCGGTGGCTTCATTGTCTTCAGTGGATGACGCATCTCCCTCTGAATCGTGTTGCTCAACAGACGCAACGACGTCATCGTCTTTATCTGACACCTGGAAAACATCATCTCGTTTCTTACCCTCAGCAACACAGATTGGAAGGTGCTGCATCTCCACATGTTGAATATCGGGAGAAGGTACTGTTTGCCCTGCCGTCATACCATCATCCTGGTCGTTTTCAAATACAATTACGTCACGAGCAACACAGACATTCTTCCTGGTAGGATTGAACAGGCGATATCCCTTAGAAGCATCAGAGTATCCAACCAAAATATTTTCTTCGCCCTTCGCAGTAAATTTCTTCTTAGTGGATTTGTTTAGCACGATAGCCTTCGACCCAAACATCTTCAGGTGGGACACATATGGCTTTCTTCCAGTCCAAGACTCGAACGGTGTTACATCAGATATTGCTGACGTCTCCGCGCGATTCCGTAGATAAGCAGCAGTGTTGATAGCTTCAGCCCATAGTGAGTCGCCGACGCCTGCGTGAATCATCATAGTCCTTGCCATCTCGACCAGGGTTCGGTTAGCGAACTCCGCTACACCGTTTTGTTGTGGGGTCTGTGGTACCGTCAATTGTCTCTTTATGCCGTTTTCTGTCAAGATAGATTGAAACGCTTTACTCAAATACTCACGCCAGTTGTCGCTCCTTAATGCTTTCAACTTCTTGCCGCTTTGGTTTTCGGCAAACGGTTTAAACTCCTTGAATTTGGCCAGTATTTCATCTCTCGTCTTTATGAAATACACAAGCATGTATCTCGATTTGTCATCTATAAAGGTGACAAAATAGCGTGCACTTCCAACAGACGTCGCTTGCATTGGACCACAGATATCACAGATGCACTAGCTCCAGTACTTCATTTGTGCGATTTCCAGAGGCTTTTCGGAAACTCTTCACACATATTTTGCTTTTTGCGCAACTCAATCAGTCGGTTTCTTTTGCGCAACTTAAATAATTTTTCTTAAGTCCGAGTACCATATCTTGTTTGATCATTTTGTTCAAGCTTGCAAAGTTTAAATGACCGAATCTCTGGTGCCACTTTCTCATCAAATTTGTCTGTGCAACGAAACATGCACTTTCAACTTTTCTTTCATTTTGGAACAGAAACAAATCACTTTGCTGTTCAGCAATCAAAACAACTTTATTCTTATCAATATTTAAAATTCCGCGCCTGTTTTCGAACGACACACGAAAACCGTTTTAAATTGCCTTCGACACCGACATAAAGTTGCATTGTAAATTCTTTACAAAGAGTACGTCGATCAATTCAAATGATGAGTTGCGCCAGGCTATTTTCACTGTACCACGACCGTCAGCCATAATACACTTATTGCAAGGAATCAAGGCACCACATATTTTTTGGCAATTCGCCAAGCTGTACGTACAGTTGAACAGAGCACAGAGAATGATTTCTCGGTATTTAATTTTTGCTCTATCTATATTCTCATTTCCTTTGCCTACAGTTTACAGCTTTGTGGCCGCTGCGACCACAATTCCAACAATTAACTGTTCTTTTCCCGTTAGGCAGTTGCTGATTATTTAGTTGCTCACTCTTCTTCATGTCACTTTTCGGTTTTTGTTTCGCAGACCGAATTCCAAATGCACTTTGTTCGCTTTTTGCAGAATGTTCTTCATTTGCCATACGCCTTTGTCCTTCCTCTTGTAATTTTATTTTTAACATTTTCAATGTGGGCAACTCATCGCGCGAGTTACGGGTGCCTCCGTTGGATCGGGGGTCCTCCTTTCTCTACTCTTAGTTAGTTGCTGCCCAGGCACTTTAAATAAATCAACTGCTCGGTTTGGTGTCAAGATCAAGAATGATGAAAGCTTTATTCTTAATGTATACGCACGGGCAAGCAGCAGTGCTTTTGATCCCGTTAGTTCTAGATAGCGAGTCTAGACGAGGACGTCGCGATTACGCAGTGTGTATGTGTGTGTGTAGGTTCATGTTAATTTCAACGTCGAGAGCGTCGCCACCACGCAGTATGTGTGAATATGTGTGTGTGTGTGTGTTCATGCCGATTTCATCATCGGGTGCAACAGAGTTTCAGGTAGCGGGGGACGAGGCTATGCTGGCATGGTAGCTCGTGATCAATATATATATATACAGCGTTGGCACTTTGCTGATGTCGCCTACCGGGCGGGCTTCATAGGCGGAGGTGGTTGTTGAGGGGGGTTAATGCTGGGCATGGTAACTCGCGCAAACTGGACAACAGGAGAATACTAAGGACCTCTTCTTGGATCACCAATTGGATTTCTTTTAATTTTTCGACAACCGCACAAAAATTGTCACATGACTTGAAACAACTTCTGTTTCGGACCTTTTCATGTGCAACAACTGATTTAGCAAACATATACGTCTACAGCCGTCTCACAGTTTTTTATATGGTTAATTTGGGATGTCTTAATGCATAGCATTATACTTGCTAATGCTTTTTCGTCCTTCGCGTCGAACAAAGCCTTTAGTTCAGCACAATCATTTTCGTTTTTAACCACACGTCCACACTACCCCCCATAATTCCGCATGAATTAAGACACTCTTCATTTGTACAGCCCACGCACTGTAGTTTTCATCATCAAGCTTTTCTATTTGGTTTATTAATGAACTCATTTTTATTTTGATAATTTTTTCGTATTAAATCTCCGAATCACAATATTTAAAGATGCCGAATATTCTAATCCGTTTAGAAATATTCACTTTTATGTCCGCGTGAGCTGGGCCCATAACCTATTCGCATCAAATATTTATTGTGACTGATCTTGAGTACAATATTACTGCACGCAGGCAGCCAAATTTCATGCTAAAGGGAGTCTCACAATAAGAGAAAAAAACTTTTGTTACCGCAACCAAAAGAGGGAGACACAGTGCATTGACCTTATTACATACATATTTTCAACAGAGAAGGGAAAAATGAAAAAAAGTGTGAGAGAGTCGCGAGTAAATTCGGTTGGATTCTCTATTTATATTCAATCGGCTATTGCCGCCTCTCCATTAGAACAAATAAGTTATTCGCAGTGTGTCCTTTCGAATTCTTTCTTTTCTTGTAAATACATGGAGAGAAAAATTCAAAAATATATAATATATATATTATATATATATATAGTAACATATCTACACCCACAACTCCCCAATCACAACCACACACACTATTGTAAACAATCATATACAATAGACGTTGATAACTTTATTCTCTTAAACTTCGCTCTTAAGCTATCCCAATCCGCCTATATAAACCCAAACATGTCCCCATACACTAGTTCAGTTCTGAGTACGTTATCAATCGCGATAACACTGCTAAGTCCACTTCAACCTCGAAGTCTATTGTCCAACCTAGTGATAATCCAAAGGCTCTAGTTCTTCCTTTACTGGAAATAATAAAACGTTTAATAATAAATAAAATAACCTCCTGTGTTCTTTTTTTATTAAACACTCGGTCTGAATTCGTAAATGGCGCAGTCGGTAGGATAAATAGAAAAAGTTGTGCGAATTGTTTACAAATATCAATCTAGTGACAAAAGATCCTTGTACGATCTTTTAAGATTGAACCACGCGAATCGGGGCTAAAAGTGAACATAATATCGTAATACAATTAACTCTTTTTATCCGCAAAAGAACTACGTATAATCGGTGGTTGATACATAATAGTCAAACCTACTGCATACGGTTAACGAAAGTGTAAAAACAAAAAACGAAAAATAATAAAACCAACAACCATGGCAACCGAGCAAGTACAATTGTTATCGGAATCCCATCTTAATCAAGCCCTAAGCCAAATTAGGCAAATACCAATATTCAGCGGTAACACCCAAGAACTCAGTGCCTTTATCCGAAGGATTGAGTTCATACTTCAGCTCTATCCATCAACGGACATCAGGCAAAGGCATGTATTCTTCAGCGCAATTGAAATGCAACTTGCAGGAGATGCTCAACGTGTATCCCAGTTATCCGGAGCAACAACCTGGCCAACCCTTATGAATGCGCTCATCAGCGAGTATAAAACCCAAACACCATGTGAAGAACTACTCCGTCGTATTTACAACACACCCTTCAACGGAAGTATCCGTAAGTTCGTCGAAGAATTAGAAATAAAATCATTCACGATATCGAATAAACTTATGCTAGAAAATGATATCAATAATACTGTATTATACACAAATGCATTAAATAATACAATCAAAGATGTAATCATGAGAAAATTGCCCGATAGGTTATTTATGACTCTTGCTAGATTTGACATTACGACAGTATCTAAACTCAAACAAATAGCGCAACAAGAAGGCGTATACGAAATAACTTTCAATGACAGAACAAGACCCCAAAATTATTCCGATCCTAACAAAATCCAACCCCAAACCTCTAAGAATAAGGGAAACTATCAAAATTTCGTGAGGAATGCTATGCATAACACAACTAAGTCAAATCCAAGCACTACTCCGAAACCCTGCGAACTAAATCCAAGGTTAGCAAGAGAACTCACACAAAAATTAAATACAGGAAGAGTCCAGAATCCATTAAATTTTCAACAAAGAAATAATAGTGCCCCAAACCCTCCCGTCAAACGACAGAGAGAAAGTGATAGTGCCCAATACAGAATGGATACAGGATGCGAAAATTTTCTTCAACCAGCCTCGGAATCAGAAAGCGATTCAGAGGAGGAGGAAACCCATTCTTAAAAATTACAATGAATAATATTACTCTCAAATGCTTAGTAGACACCGGTTCGTCAATTAATATTATGAAACAAAATTTCTTTAATTTCCCAATCAAACCTTCTAAAGTTAAAGTCCACACTATTAATGGCATTATAACGTTAAATCAAAGCGTTTCATTGCAGTCAAGCAAACTTTGTTCCATTAAACAAACATTCTATATTCAAAACTTTTCAGAAAAATATGACTTACTATTAGGCAGAAACTATTTAGAACCAACTAACACTCAGATTAATTATTCAACACAAACAGTCACTATAAATGGCTACACATTTAAAATGTGGTACGACCACATCCAAACAGATGAATCCAAGGCCATCAATGAGTGCCCCAAGTCATATAACTCAAAGGAAACCCCTCTACATACCCCAAAAAAGGAGAAAACCCTCCGGAAAATTAAGCGGAAACCCCACTTAAAATCAGATGAGTCAAAGGTTACCAATGAGTGCCCCAGATCATCCAATTCAGAGGAAACCCCTCTACATATACAAAAAAAGGAGAAACACCTCCAGAAAATTAAGCGGAAACACCACTTAAAAATAGATGAGTTAGCATCCAATCAGTGCCCCAGATCATCTAACCCAGAAGAGTCCAAGACTACCTATGAGTGTCCCAAGACTTCTAAATTTGAGGAAAACCCTCTTATTAACCCATACATAGAAGAAGCCCTTCTAGTAACATCCTCTAACTACGCCCTAGATGACGAGTTAAAAGAATCTAACGTATTTAGATTAGAACATCTAAATACGGAAGAAAGGGAGCAACTTTCCCACGTTTTGCTTGAATACCGTGATATTCAGTACAAAGAAGGTGAAACTTTGACCTTCACGAGTACGATTAAACATTCCATTCATACAAAACACGAAGACCCTATCTATAAAAAACCATATAAATACCCCCAAGCGTTTGATCAAGAAGTCAACAGGCAAATCAACGAAATGATAGAACAAAAAATAATTAGGAAATCTAAGTCCCCCTATTGTTCTCCAATTTGGATTGTGCCAAAGAAAAGTGATGCTTCTGGTAAACCAAAATTTCGATTAGTCATAGACTATCGTAGTCTCAATGAAATAACCATCGACGACAAATTCCCTATTCCAGTAATGGATGAAATATTAGACAAGCTTGGACCAAAGACACTAGAATAACAAGATGCGTAACGGCCATACATTCGTTTGGCACTATGCAGCCACTTTTTTGGTGAAGGCCAAATTTGCTCTCTTTCCGCTCGCTCACGTTGAGAGCGTAAGAAATATAAAAATAGAATTTGCTTGCTTGCGTGAGTAAAAACAAGAGACGAGAACGCGTATATGTGTGCGTGCTGTGCTAGAAGACGATTTTCGGGCCGAAATCAATTCTGATCGAAGAAACGAATTTACATATTTGGAGTTGTGGCCAATTTCGTAGCAATATGATGAAATAAAATAAAAATTCCCTGACTATTATAATAATTATTATAATAATAATTAAAGCAAATACAAAGGAAATTATTATAACTACTGTAATTTGAAACATAAATTTTCCAAAAAGAAGACATAACATTGAGAAATAAATATTTCATAAAAATAATAATTATTTTTTAATTTCATAAAAAAAAAATAATTTTATTAATAAATAATAAAAATAATAATTTTATTAATAAATAATAAAAATAATAATATTTCATAATAATATTTCATAAAAAATAATAATACGTAGTAGAAAATAAAAATTAATAAAATAAATAAAAATATGAAAACAGTTCGTTGCAAAAGTCAAATCGTCAGGCACGAAGTGCGGACACAAGCACTCAACAATCATTGCCTTATTAATTTTTCTCACGCCGCAAGCTGAATACCCTAATGACAAGTATTCTAATATAAAGTCATTTTCGAAATTTATTTTGTGATGTACATTGATTCGTCTATTACTATTTCTAAGCTTTATTTAAATAATAATAACGTTGAGGCAATGCAAAACAAGAATTTTTCGCATGGTGCCAATTGATAAAAAATAATATAGATTTAAAGTCAACGAACTTCTAAGGTAAAGGGCATATTTTGTCAAATTTACAATACATGAGCATACGTGTGCACACATACAGTTGTATGCTATCACTGTATGCGTAGAAAAGAGCTGTTTGATCTAGCGCTCTCCGCTCTTTCTCTCTCGAACAAAAACTCAAGAGAGCCTGGAGCCACCTCTAGAGCCACGGCCAAAAAATCGCGTGCCAAAAATTTGTATGGCCGTTACGCATCTTGTTATTCTACTGTCTTTGCTTGGACGCTGTCAATACTTCACAACCATTGATTTAGCTAAAGGTTTCCATCAAATTCAAATGGACAAGCAATCAATATCCAAAACAGCATTTTCAACAAAACATGGACATTACGAATATACTCGTATGCCTTTTGGTCTGAAAAATGCACCAGCAACATTTCAACGCTGCTTGAACAATCTTCTAGAAGACTTAATTTATAAAGATTGTTTAGTTTATTTAGATGATATTATCATTTATTCCACTTCATTGGAAGAACATATAATGTCACTAAAAAAGGTATTTGATAAGCTACGATTAACTAATCTAAAATTGCAACTTGATAAATGTGAATTTTTGAAGAAAGAAACAGAATTTCTCGGTCACATTATCACAACAGATAGTATAAAACCAAACCCTAACAAAATAAATGCAATTATTAATTTTCCTATTCCTAAAACCACAAAAGGAATAAAATCATTCCTTGGACTCTGCGGATTCTACCGTAAGTTCATTCCCAATTTTGCAAAAATAGCAAAACCTATGACGTCCAAATTAAAGAAAGGAGCAGTAATTAACACAAAAGATAATGATTACATGTCCGCCTTCGAGAAACTAAAAGTACTCATCACGTCCGATCCAATCCTAATATACCCCAACTTCGAAAAGAAATTTTCACTGACAACAGACGCTAGTAATATAGCCATAGGTGCTGTATTATCCCAAGAACATAAACACATCTGCTATGCAAGCAGAACTCTAAACGAACATGAACTTAACTATTCGGCTATAGAAAAATAACTATTAGCTATAGTATGGGCAACAAAATATTTCAGGTCCTACCTATTCGGTAGAAAGTTCGAAACATTAAATGATCATAGACCACTTGTATGGCTAAATAACATAAAATATCCCAATATGGAATTACAGAGATGGAAGATAAAACTTAATGAATACGATTATAATATTCAATATCTACCCGGTAATGAAAATCAAGTAGCTGACGTTCTATCTAGAGTTCAAATTAAGGAAAACTTCCTAGGAGAAGATGACCCAGCTTCCCTGCTCACAACAGCTACTGTGCATAGTGCACAAGAAGACAACCAAAATCACATTTCAATAACAAAAACCCCTCTTAATTATTATAACAGACAATTCGAATTCATAAAAGACAATTTTGACGACGTCCAAATAATAAAATATTTTATTTAAAGAATACATTTGCACTAAGAAAAGTGTTATTTACTTTCCTGATGAGATCGACTTTCAAATATTTCAAAATGCGTATATTCAAATCATAAGTCCCGACAGTTTCACTAAAACTATGAAAACCAGCAGAAAACTAATAGACATTCAAACATACGCCCAATTCAAGGAAATCATTCTCAAAACACATAAAGAATTATTACACCCTGGTATAGAAAAACTCACACTTCCGTTCAAAGAACTTTACTATTACCCTGATTACCAAAAACTTATCCAAAACATCATAAACGAATGTAAAATCTGTAACATCGCTAAAACTGAACATAGAAACACAAAATTAATTCTTGAAACAACCCCAGAATCCTTTAGTCCCAGAGAAAAGTATGTCATGGATTTTTACGATTATAATATTCAATATCTACCCGGTAATGAAAATCAAGTAGCTGACGTTCTATCTAGAGTTAAAATTAAAAGTATTATTAAATTAGTAAACAATAAACAATTCCTATCATGCATTGACATTTATTCTAAATACGCCTCCCTGATAGAAGTAAATAGTAGAGATTGGCTTGAAACCAAAAGAGCTATTTTACGCATATTCAACGATATGGGTAAACCCATAGAAATAAAAGCCGACTTTTAAAATTTGGTTAGAATCAGAAGGAGTAACTTTAAATATAACAACAAGTAAAAATGGAATCTCTGACGTTGAGCGATTTCATAAAACCGTTAATGAAAAATTAAGAATAATAACAAGCGAAAATAACCCTGAAAACCAGTTCACAAAATTTGAAAAAATACTTTACATTTACAATCACAAAACAAAACACAACACAACTGGTCGAACCCCAGCAGACATCTTCATTTTTGCAGGAACCCCTGCCTATAACACTCAACAAAATAAAGTACACAAAATTGACAAACTCAATGAAAATAGACACGACTTTAACATAGACACAAACTTCAAAGAATCCCCTCTAGTTAGATCAAAAACGACTAACCCATTCAAAAAGACAGGAAATGTAAGACAAATAGATGATAAACATTTCGAAGAAACAAATAGAGGTAGAAATATAACACACTATAAGCCTAAGTTTAAAAAGAAAAAGAAAATTAATAAAAGTAAATATAATAACGATAATTCCAGGCTTACTCCCGAGCATGATACTCATGTTATGCCTCCTATCGACAATTAACACACAATACCTAGAAGTAATACCTATCCAGGCCAAAAACGGTTACCTAATCTTTCAAACCGGATCAATAGATTTACCGATAAACCACGAATATCATCACGTATCTATTAACTTAACTAAAACAGAAAATACTTATGAAGAACTTATTAAATAAACTCAACATTTTAATAACTCACCACAAATACAGTATCTAGTAGAAAAACTTAACAGAGAAATGAACGGTATACGAATTGTAAAACGTAGTAAACGCGGTCTTGTTAACTTTATGGGAACAATTTACAAATCAAGAGATAAAGAAGATCAAGAAGATAAAGAAGAATTACAACAAAAAATAGCCGACATCTCTAAAAATAATGTACAAATAAGCGAATATAATAATAATAGAATAGAATAGTAATAGAAGTCATTAACCAAGGAATCGAATTGACCAACCATTTAAATAATAACTTTGAAATGATAAATCTAATAATTTTCAACTTACAACAATTCACTGAAGAACATAGAGCTTGGTTTGCAACTGACACGCTTAGGTATCTTTAATCCAAAACTTTTAAAACACGACTCATTAATCCACGTCAATTCTGAAAAACTTCTTAATATTAAAACTTCAGCTTGGCTTAAATCTGATACGAACGAAATCCTGATAATATCCCACATTCCAAGAGAAATAACCAAAACACCCGTTTTTTAAATAATACCCTACCCAGACGGAAAAAGTTACATACTAACCGAAACAATACATGACAAATATTTTTCACACAATAATCAAACATACACGGCAAGTTCTCAAAGCTTAGTTGTTAATAAATGTATAATTGGTATACTAAACCAGGTCCCAACACAATGTAGATACAGTAAAACACATTCTGATTTTGAAATAAAATATGTAGAGCCTAATATAATCACAACTTGGAACCTTCCCAAGACTATCCTAAACCAAAACTGTATCAATAGAGAAACTATAATAGAAGGCAATAACATGATAAAAGCATTTAATTGTTTGGTCCAATTAGAAGAAATATTAATTACCAACACAATGTTAGACTATACTCAAACTATCTATGTAAACAATAATGTAACAAAACTTGAACCACTCGAATACATCCAGGCAAAAGAAATAATCTAACAACACAATCAGACGAATAATATCTTTCAAATAATAACACTTACAACATTAATCATGATAGTTATTATTGTAATATTGTACTTTATCTATAAATATAAAACTATACCCCAAAAGTTAATTGTAAAATTTAAAAATCAAACGCAAAAAAATGAAAATATTATAAGTCCTGAAACAGACAATACTGCACCCCCCAATACCCCTGTATTGTACCCTACTCTAAACGCCTGAGGACAGGCTTTTTTCTTAAGGATGGGGAAGTAACATATCTACACCCACAAATCCCCAATCACAACCACACACACTATTGTAAACAATCACACACACACATTAATGTCTAAGTACGAAATGTATTCAAAGATCGAGAGCCCTTTGATTATGCTTAGCTTTCATCTACGCACAGCAAAGTGCAAAAGTCCGAAGTCCAAAGTCTAGACTCTGGGGCGAGCCAATGTCCACGTCCCCTAAACATTCGATCACTTGGCGAGCCAACTGAAATAACAAAAACTTCCGCCCACACAATCGTCTCAGGATTCTCAAATTACTCCTATTTTTCGGGGCTCCTCTCTTAACGGGAGAATAGACTCCTCTCTTTCCGGGAGAATAGACGTTGATAACTTTATTCTCTTAAACTTCGCTCTTAAGCTATCCCAATCCGCCTATATAAACCCAAACATGTCCCCATACACTAGTTCAGTTCTGAGTACGTTATCAATCGCGATAACACTGCTAAGCTCACTTCAACCTCGAAGTCCATTATCCAACCTAGTGATAATCCAAAGGCTCTAGTTCTTCCTTTACTGGAAATAATAAAACGTTTAATAATAAATAAAATAACCTCCTGTGTTCTTTTTTTATTAAACACTCGGTCTGAATTCGTAAATATATATAATATATATATATATATATAATTAAATACTTGCAATACTCATAAGTAAAAAAATATAATTTTATTTTACTGAATGATTACAAATATATTTTTAGTTGAAGAACACCGACCGATTACAATTAGGTCTCAAACTGAACTCATCTACTTATTCTGATTTGGTTGACGTTCAAGCCTCGGTATCGAGCTTTTCTAATATGGACTTTGGACTTAAGGGATATGATCAAGTGAAGAGAAAAAGCTTCTGACTTTAATTGTTTTACGGTTCTCTTGGATCAAGTGCATTTGCTCTTGGATACAAGTGCTTTGGCTTATAATTTGACACTTTTGTTTTTCGGGACTGCGAGTCCGAAGTTTGAACGTGGGGACGTGATGTTTAGTCTACTTGTGGGTGATTATTGGAGTTGGGATTTTTCCATTCAACCTTGGTTTTGAGGATCTCATGACAGTTCATTATGATTTGGGGTTTTTTCCATTCAACCTTGGTTTTGAGGATCTTATGACAATTTATTCTTATATGATATTTGTTGGGTACATAGGGGGTGTATTTGGGTGTACATATTGTATGTGTATTGGTGTGTAGGCATATGCTTAAGTCTTAGGGACTTATGGATATGTCACTCCCCCAACCTTTGAATTTGGCCTGTCCTTAGGTCGTTAGATTTGGGTATATCAAAATATTGTTTTTTAGCTGAATATCTTCCTTGACATTAGTTTCTAGGTGCGGATGTTCTTCTTTTTGTTTACAATATTTGACAACAATTTTCGTATGTATATTTTTAAACTTATATGCTAAATACAGAGTCAAACTAATTATCATGATGATAAATGTTGTAATGCATATAATTTGAAAGAAGTTATAGTGTTTTACATGGGCTCTTATCATTTCTTTTGTTTGTAAGTGATTTATTGGTTCTAAGCGTGTAACATTGTTGGTGATATAAATTGGTTGTGTAAAATCTGCTAGGTTATTTGAAATTAGAAACTCATCTATTTGCATGGTACAATTTTTAATTTTAATAATGTTGTTTCCTGAGATTACTATTTGGTTATTTGTACAATCTTGGTTGACAATTGTCTGAGGAATATTCCATGTTAAAAGTATATGTAATTTATTTGAAAATTTCTATGGGTTTTAGTGTATTTACATTGAGTTTGCTCTTGTTTTATAAGTCCAACAATACATTTGTTGAATATTACTTTATCTGTATCCTTATGAAATACTTGGTTATTGAATATATAAAACTTATCGAATATTTGCTCGGTTAGAATATAGTTATGTTTATCTGGGTACAGAACTATTAGTGACTTCGCTAGGAACGTGGGAAATAATCAAAATTTCGTTCGTATCTGTCTTGAGCCAAGTTGATGTTTTTATCTTTAGCATTTTCTCCGAATTTACGTGTTTCAAATAATCTTTTTTTTTTTTTTTTTTTTTTATTTATTGAATCTTCTTGTATAAGAACTAACAATAAGTTTAAAAATCTTAACTATAACAAGTATTTTTTGAACAGTTGTATTATTTTTCCAACTGTTCTATGATTAAACGGCCCTAATAATTTATTCGCTGGGTTGGTAGGTCCTTTCGCCGGAGACGGGAACGGCTGCTGAGCTGGATTAGACCTCGCGCTAGGTAGTTGGGGTGCGTGTAAAGCTTGCTATGGTATTTTTCCTTAAGTTCCGTGATTGCGTTGGTAACTGATGGGATATTTAGGTCTCTTTGGATGTTTTCACTCCGAACGTACCACGGTGCCCCAGTGATGGTTCTCAGAATCTTTGATTGTGCTCGCTGTATGATGTCAATATTGCTGTTGCTGGCATTGCCCCATGTGAGCCATAGGTCCAGATAGGTTTCAATATAGAATTGTAGAGCAAGACCTTGTGATCTAGGCTGAGCGGAGAACCAGAGTTGATGAGCCAGTGTAAGTTGTTGGCTTTGAGTTTAAGTTGGGTTTTTTTGGCTTCAATGTGCCTGCGCCATGTGAGTCTTCTGTCAAGGTGTACTCCTAGGTACGCTACCTCATCTGCTTTCGGGAGTGGTATGTTGTTCAACAAGAGCGGAGGACAGTCTTGTCTGTTTAGCGTAAACGTCACGTGCTTGCTTTTTTGCTCGTTTACTTTTATTCGCCAGTCAGAGAGCCACTTCTCAATGTCGATGAGGAACAGTGCCAACTGTGCTGTAGCTTGGATAGGGGACCTTGAACGGCTAAGGATAGCTGTATCGTCGGCAAATGTGGATAGCGTAAAGCGACTATTTGTAGGGATGTCGGCTGTATAGATGAGGTATAAGGTTGGCCCAAGAACGCTGCCTTGGGGGACTCCAGCCTCAATTGTATGATCAATGGAAGTGGCAGTGTTGCACCGCACTGCAAACTTTCTGTCATAGAGGTAAGACCTTAGAAGTTTGTGTGTGCTTTCGGGTAGGGATGTTTTAATTTTAAACATTAGGCCGTCGAGCCAGACTCTGTCGAATGCTTGGGATACGTCTAAAAATACTGCTGTACAGTATTCGCGATATTCAAATGCAGTTCTTATTTCCATTGTAATACGATTCACCTGTTCAATGGTACCATGGCTTTCGCGAAATCCAAATTGGTGGGCTGGGATTATATTGTGGTATATCAGATGTTGATTAAGTCGGATCAGCAGGCATTTTTCGAATAGTTTCGAAATACATGAGAGTAGACTTATTGGTCTGTAAGATGAAGCGACTGTGTGGTTCTTACCAGGCTTTGGAATCATTATGATAATCGACCTCTTCCATCGTTGTGGAAAGTAACCAAGTTTGGTGATGGAATTAGAGAGCTTGGTTATGTAGCGAACTGCAGAATGTGGCAGCTGGATGATCATTTCCGGTGTTATAAGGTCGCAGCCGGGGGATTTTTTCGGGCTGAGATTGTCTTTGATTATTTTAGTTACTTCTTTAGGACGAAACACAATTGGGGTGTGTTGCTGGTGGCGGTTTACGGGATAGGACGGTAGCGCGAATGTGCTAGTAGCCTGGTTTGGCGTGAACACATTTTGTAGGTGAGCGGCAAATGTGGTGGCTCTGTCTTCATCACTACGGGCCCAGCCACCTGAGGAATTCCTTATCGGCAAAACGGTTTCAGTCGGTGGGCGAAGAGTTGAGTGGGCTCGCCACAGTGACTTTTGTTTTGTGCCTGTTGGTGTGAGTTGCTCTATGTATCGGCGCTGATCGTCGTCCTCTTCTTGTTTCAGAGCGTTGGCCAGTTTCCGTGTGGCTACTTTTAGCTTTTGTTTTGCAGTTGGGGATCTGGAAGATTGCCATTCTGTGCGTAAGCGTCGTTTTACGTGGACGAGTTGCTCGATTTGTACGTTGGTCTTTTTTGAATTAATTGTATTATTTGTTATTTTGGGTGTTGCAGTAAGAGCTGCTGCAGTAAGGATGGATTGCAATGCAAACGTGCAGTTCTCTATATCAGATTCAGTATTGAGTTTTGGGCTTAGCTCAATATGTGAACTTATATATTTTTTATACCTGAGCCAGTTTGTTTTGTGAGAAGTCAATCTGAATGGTGGTTTCACGTTTTCTGCGTACCGGCGGAGGTGAATTAGTACAGGCGAGTGATCAGATGACAGATCCGGCAGACATTCAGCTTTAACCAAACTGCGGGAAATATTTTTCGTAACTGCGAAGTCGATCAGGTCAGGCAGCTTATTGAGGTCTGATGGCCAGTATGTAGGACTCCCGGGGGAAACATGGTCAAGTTTATTAGTGGCTTTTATTATAGTCTTATAAAGCTGTTTTCCTTTTGGGTTCACAAGTCGCGATCCCCAGTGAGTATGTTTAGGTTGTAGTCGCCTGCTGCAATGAAGTGTGGCCCTAGTGCTTGGAAGAAATCCAGGAATTGAGCTTCTAATACTGTGAAACGGGGGGGGCAGTATACGGCCGCTAGTGTAAGGAGAGTGTTGTCATCCAGCTGAATGCTGATGGATGTGGCCTGAAGATGATTTTCCGCAAATTCTTTGTAAAAGTGGTGCTTCATACGGTTCCTTATGAGTATGGCGGTGCCACCGTGTGCTTTTCCGTCGGGGTGATTTGTACCGTAGAAATGGTAGTCTCTTATTTGAAAATTGTATTTGCTTGTGAGATGAGTTTCCGAAAGTAGGCCAGGGAGCGAAACTTGCTGCTTTCGAGAAAATTACTTCAGGATTTGTCTGTGATGGTATCAGCGTAGCTGTTCCTTGGTGTGCCCGCGCCGTGTTCATTCTTTTGTAAAGACGGATTTTCAGCTCTTTGTAGATTGGACAGCCTCTGTAGTTTGCTGTGTGGTTGCCCCCACAGTTATTGCATTTTTTCTCGCATGCATTTTTTTTTGTTAGTTTGACACTGTTTGGAGTCGTGGAGATCTCCACAGACTACGCACACCGGGCGAAGTGTACAATACGACCTCGTGTGGCCATACTCTTGGCAGTTTGTACATTGTACAGGAGCGTTACGTTTGTGCGGCTCTTCTACCGTGATCCTACGGTGCAGAAGGAGCTGGAGTTTGAAAATTGGGTGAACCTCGTTTTTTCTAGGAGGCTTGTTTTCTGGTTCAAGCTCAATCTTGAAGAGTGGTTGGGGCTGCCTGTTTCTGTTTTTGATATTGAACACGCTTTTGGCGTAAAATCCCTTTTCCTTTAGCGCCTCAGTTATCTCTTCGGGCGTAACATCAGACTCAATGCCCTTCAGGACTACTTGCAGGCCCTTGCTGCTTTTAAGCTGGTAGGTGTAGAAGCCTATTTTTTGTGCGCTAAAATAGTTTGTGACTTTTCTGTAGTTGTCCTCCGTTTTCGTCTGAAGTTTGATTTCATTGATAGTACCTCTTACGAGGGGAATTATATGAAAGCTATCTTTTCCAATATGGCCAATCAAAGTATTTACAAAACCGCTTGTGCTCTTCTCGAGGATGTATATTGGCGAAGGTTTTGTTTTCTTCGGTTCGATATCAACGGATCCCAGCGGCAGGTCCTCAGCGGTGTCTACCAGCAAGGCAAATCTGTTGGTATTTGCAGGGGCTACATTTTTGATCAAGGTAGAGTTGTCGCGTGTATTTTTCGGCTTGTTTTCCAAATCTGAATTTTCCGGGCTGAGCTTTCGCTTTATTGTAATGTAGCGGTCCATTCCAGTCTGCCAGGTCAACCCAGCTTTTTTGTTTTGCTGGTAGTGCAGCAGTACCGTTTATTGCTTGCGGTTTTGCTTTCGCTGACTCAGTCAGAGCGTGAGCGGGTGCAGCCGATGACGAGGTAGAGCGGGCTGTCGGTCTATCTCCAGCTGTTGTTGTTGGAGGTAGCGGGGCTTCTGTCGGAGCTAAGAGAGCGGGAGAGCAGGAGCGCGCTCTTTCTTGATTTGTTGGTAGAAGAAGGTTTATTGACCGCTCGATGTCTGCGTTTGGGATTGTCGGTGAGACGTAGGAGAAGTACGCGTTGTTGCGTTGAATTGAGAGCCGGCGTTCTTCTTGCTCGCGCTGTCGCTGATCGCGAGTGTCGTTCTGACTCATAGTTTTATAATTTAAGATAACAAATCACTATATATTTAAGAGATCTTGCATCGCATAGAGCGTCTCTTTCGCTTTCGGATTTTTTATTTAGTTTACTTTATTTGGCGTTCACTTCACTCAAAACAACCGATTTTGTGCGGAGCTCGATAAAAACGTCTTCACACTTCGGCGGTCAAATGCGAACCGTTTGAAATAATCGTGTTTTAATAATTTTGGGTTAAAGATTCCTAGTCTGGTTAATTGCATACCTAACTCTATATCTTCTATGTATTCTGTGAACTGTTGAAGGTTGAATATAAGTATCGCAATTTGTTGGCTTAATTCTTTTTCTAATTTGAGCTTATTAATTATGTCAATACCGCTGTTGATTATGTCGATAATCATATTTAGATCATGGGTTTTTACGGAGTCTTCTGACATATTATTAATTTTTTCCTCTAGCTCTTCCCTATCGTCTTCATCTAATGTACCGAATAAGTATTTATAAGCTTTTCCTACTACGTTTAAAAGACCTCTTTTGCTTCGCTGAATAATTCTTAAACCATTTATTTCCCGTTTTAGTTTATCGACTAAATATTGTATCTGTGGTACATTGGGAATCATTTGCTTCAGTTACTAGGTTTTCGAACATTAGCATTGTCTTTGTTATGTTTATACTCAAATAATGATATTCGTAACTGGTTGGAATCTATTGTTCCAGTTTGGAATATAAGATATCCATTTTTCGCGCCTTTTGGGTTTACTTCGATATTGCTGCATTTAACCATGGTGATAAATGATAACATGCAACTAAGCATTATTAGGAATGTGTTGTGTATCTTGCTCTTCATTGGTTGGTCTGGAATTATCGTATTTACTCTTATTAAATTTTTTCTGTTTCTTAAACTTTGATTTATAATGTACGATTTTCCTGCCGCGATTTGTCTCTTCAAAATGTTTACTATCCACTTGTTTAATTTTTCCTGTCTTTTTAAATGGGTTAGTAATTTTACTCTTTACAAGTGGAGCCTGTCTATATTTTGTATCAACTTCAAAATTATGCCTATTCTTATTAAGGTATTCTATCTTATCAATTTTGTTTTGTTGTACGTTAAAGTCTGGATTACCTGCATATAGAAAAATGTCCGCTGGATATCGTTTGGTACTATTATGTTTAGTTTTGTGATTTTATACGTATAATATTGTTTCGAATTTTGTGCACCTATCTTCAATGTTTTGTTCGTTTCCAATGATTCTTAGTTTTTCGTTTACTGTTTTATGGAATCTTTCTATATCGGATACCCCATTTTTACTTGTTGTTACAGAAATTTCAACACCTTCGGATCTTAACCAGTTTTGCAAAGCTATGCACATAAAAGCCATGTCATTGAATATTTTGGTAATGGCTCTTTTTGCTTCTAGCCAATCTCTACTTTTTATGGTACTTCTACTAGGGAGTCAAATTTCGAATAAATATCAATACAAGATAGAAAGATTTGGTTTCCCGTGAGATAAAAATCTATCACGTATTTTTCCCTTGTGTTAAATATTTCGGGTGTTGTTTCGTATGTCAGTTTTGTGTCTCGATGTTCTGTTTTTGCCAGATTACAGATTTCACATTCATTGATAATGTTTTGGATTAGCTTTTGACTATCGGGGTAATAGTATTTTTCTGTAAACCAATTAACGGTTTTTTCAATACCTGGATGTAAAAGTTCCTTATGTTTCTTTAAGATTAAGTCCTTAAATTCCGCATAAGTTAGTATGTCAATTAGCTTGGTTGTACATCTCAATAGTTTTGTGAAATTGTTAGGGCTTATGATTTCGGTAAATGCCCTCTGAAAAATCAGAAAATCTTCATCATTAGGGAAGTATATTGCACTTTTCTTGGTGCACACATATTCCTTAATGAGGTTTTTGGTGCACACATATTCCTTAATGAGGTTTTTGGCGAATTCAAGTGTCATCTCTTTATAAATTATTTTAATCTTTAATTTTTGAAAGAAGTGAGTTACACTTGTTGTGTCACAGGGTCTATCTCTATTTGTCTAGAGAAGAAATTAATTGGTCTCTCTGTTATGGATATATAATTATTATTATATTAATTATTATCTTCATTCGCGCTATGTATAGTTGCGTTTGCGCTGTTTGCGACTTCGCCAACCATGACTTCTTCTATCTTTGTGCGGGAAAGAGCATCCGCGACAAAATTTTCTTTGCCTGGAAGATATTTTATTTTATAATCAAATTCATTAAGTTTGATTTTCCACCTTTGTAGTTTCATGTTCGGTTCTTTGATATTATTGAGCCATACCAATGGCTTGTGATCACTCATTATTTCAAATGGCCTTCCGAATAAGTATGACCTGAAATATTTTGAAGCCCAAACTATAGCTAACAATACTTTTTCAATAGTAGCATAGTTAATTTCGTGTTCGTTTAATGTTCTGCTAGCATAACAAACGGGCTTATGGTTCTGTGATAACACTGCACCTATAGCTACATTACTTGCGTCAGTTGTTAGAGAAAAGGGCTTTGAAAAATCAGGGTAGATTAATATCGGGTCTGATGTTATCAAAACCTTTAGTCTCTCAAATGATTCAATGTAGTCTTTGCATTTCATATCTATTACAGCACCTTTCTTTAGTTTAAGGGTCATGGGTTTAACTATTTTTGCAAAGTTAGGAATAAACTTGCGATAGAATCCACATAATCCCAAAAATGATTTTATTTGTTTAGGTGTCTTAGGTAATGGAAAGTTTGTGATCGCTTTGGTTTTGTTTGGATTAGGTTTGATGCTGTTTGTTGTGACAATGTGTCCTAGGAATTCAGTTTCTTTCTTCATTAATTCACATTTATCTAGCTGCAATTTCAAATTGGCTTCTCTCAGTTTTCGAAAGACTTTCTTTAGAGACAAAATGTGTTCTTCCAATGAAGTGGAATAAACTATAATATCGTCTAAATAGACTAAACAATCTTTGTAGATCAAATCTTCCAGAAGATTATTCATACATCTCTGAAAAGTAGCTGGAGCATTTTTAAACCAAAGTGCATACGAGTATATTCATAGTGCCCATGCTTAGTGGAAAAAGCAGTTTTTGCAATAGAATTTTCATTCATCTGTATTTGGTGAAAACCTTTAGCTAGATCTATTGTTGTAAAATATTGGCATCTACCCAATTTGTCCAATATTTCGTCCATTCGGGGAACGGGAAATTTGTCATTAACAGTTATCTCATTTAGATTCCTGTAATCGTCTACTAACCTGAATTTTTGTTTCCCAGAGGCGTCTGCCTTCTTGGGCACCACCCAGATAGGAGAACAATAAGGAGATTTTGATTTGCGAATAATCCCTTGTTCTATCATTTCTTTAATTTGTTTGTTGACTTCTTGGTCAACGCTTTGGGGGTACTTGTAGGGTTTACGGTATACTGGATCTTCATGTTGAGTTTGGATGACATGTTTAATTGTACTTGTGAAGGTCAAATTTTCGCCCTCTTTGTACTGAATGTCTCTATATTCATATAGGACCTTCTTTAAACATTCAACTTCCTCTACATTTAAATGTTCGAGTCTATACTCGTTACATTCGCGTAACTCATTGTTAATCGCGAAGTTGACTATATTGTCGTCAATGGAATCGAGATGTGTTACATCATTGTCCACTGTGTCATTAACAACATTTGAAATGAGGCATTTAGATGATGCGGTCTCTTTCTTTTGTTGTTGACGCTTTGGCTTAAAGCCTTTAGATGTGGTCTTAGCCTTTTGCATCTTTGGATTGATTTTCTCCATAGGAGCAGAGTCAATCTTTTGCTGTGGGTCGAGGCATTTGGATGCAGTCTCGCCCTTCTTTTCATCATACAAAAACTTGAATGTTTTTGACCCTAAAATTACTGTATTATTATCGTAGTTTATTTTTGCTTTTGTATCTTCTAAATATTTTCGACCTAACAGGAAATCATTATTGTCGGAAAATTTATGGATATAGAATTTTTGAACAGACGGACAGACTGAAGTGGGTTTTATTATTATACTTTTCTTTAGTATAATTGGACCTTTAATAGTGTATACTGTTAGATTTTCTTCGTTTTCTTTTATGTTTTCAAAATTTTACTTTATAATATTTATTGATGATCCTGTGTCGATCATTCCTTTGTACGTTTTATTATGATAGGATATCTCTACATAGGGACTGGTGTGTCCTTCTCTTTCACTTGAGTGTCCGAGGCAGCTTGATGAAAATTTACATCCATTCTGTACTGGTCACTCTCACTCTCGCGTTCTTTTTATTGGTTTTTGATTATTAAAATTATTCGAAGTCGAGGGTTGGAAGTTAAGAGGATTATTTTGTTGGGCTTGATTCAAATCCCTTCTATATGCGTGATAATTTCCTCTTAAATGATCTGGTGTAGGACGGGGTGAATACTGATTTTGTTTTGGTATAAATTGGTTTGAATTTTGAGGTGGCTGGGTATTATTATTCGGATTCATGCCAGAATGATAATAATTCTGATTTCTGTTATTGTAGTATTTCTGGTAATTATTTTGATTATTGTTTCCCCTGTTCCTATGTTTGTTCACTTCTGATCTAATTGGACGGTAATTTTCTGGATTAGCATCATAAAGTCCTACCTCCATTGATGCTTGTTTTAATTTGTGCGTGCTAATGTCATGTAAATTCTATCCGGCAGTTTTCGATCTATTACAGTTTTAACAGTCCTGTTCAACATATCTGTATAGTTTGATTTAACAACGGGATCATTTTCTAACTCTAACTTATCAAATATAATCCAATATTGTATCTCTAGTCTCTCTATAAACTTACTGATGCTTCCTGGGTATGGTGTTTCCTCTAGTTGTCTCATAATGGTTGTATATGGCCTGTGATCCTTGAATGCCATTGCTAATACTTCCTTCATTTCCATCCATGTTGTCGCTCTTTCTTGGGTTACGACTTCTAGTGCTGCATCCACTAATACTCGCTTCACTGCTCCATATACGACATGTGCTTGTCTCGGGTCTTGTGTTGGGTATAAATTAAGAAGTTGTTCTATTTGATTTACAAATCCAGATAGTTTTCCAGGTGTGCCATCGTAGTGATTTAATTCTTTTATCTGGTTCAATAGTTGGCTTAGATGGATTTCTGATAGTTGTGGAACCGACATGATGTATTTGTTTTCTTCGGTTTTAGTTTTTAAATTTTTAAGTGTTTGGGTTTTTAGATTACGGAATTGAAAGTCTTTTAATTAACTTTGGTTCCGACCGCACGGGATTTTTGTTTAAATTCTACTTTCACGTAGATTCTTTTGCGGATCTCAAAATAATGTTAGAATCACTGTTTTTAATTCGCTAATCCTGGATAGTTAGTCATATAACGTATCCTTTTAATGAATTAGTGCCGTACTAAAAGGACTCTTTTATTTATTGGATCCTACCGACTGCGCCAATTAAATACTCGTAATACTCATATGTGAAAAAAAATATAATTTTATTTCACTGAATGATTACAATTTTTGTTGAAGAACACCGACAATTAGGTCTCAAACTGAACTCATCTGCTTATTCTGATTTGGTTGACGTTCAAGCCTTGGTATCGAGCTTTTCTAATATGGACTTTGGACTTAAGGGATATGATCAAGTGAAGAGAAAAAGCTTCTGACTTTAATTGTTTTATGCTTCTCTTGGATCAAGTGCACTTTCTCTTGGATACAAGGGCTTTGGCTTTATAATTTGACACTTTTGTTTTCGAGACTGCGAGTCCGAAGTTTGAACGTGGGGACGTGATGTTTAGTCTACTTGTGGGTGATTATTGGAGTTGGGATTTTTCCACTCAACCTTGGTTTTGAGGATCTTATGACCGTCCATTATGGTTTGGGGTTTTTTCCATTCAACCTTGGTTTTGAGGATCTTATGACAATTTGTTCTTATATGATATTTGTTGGGTACATAGGGGGTGTATTTGGGTGTACATACTGTATGTGTAGTGGTGTGTAGGCATATGCTTAAGTCTTAGGGACTTATGGATATGTCACTATATATATTTATACTGATACATAGCCAACAACATGGCTATGTGACAAACCGCTGGTTGTATCGATACGCTGGACGCGAACGGTTCGATGTTGAGCAGGTCACTGAAGCAAGTCAAGCAGACGCTCGGCACGCTGGACGCAACACGAACTCGTTAGAATAGGTCACTGAGGCGTAAAATCAAAATATACCTATACCCTTTTGTACTACCGCTGAATCAAAGCTATCAATATTGCAAAAGAGATATAAGAAAGAATAACATATCACTACATTACGGATATTAAACACTCTCACAACAAGGGAAGAAGTCTATAATAACAACTACACTACACTACACTACACGAAATAATATAAGCAACCTACAATTAATCTATTACACAAATAGTATAAGCCATCTAGAATTAGATTATTACACAAATAACAACTACACTACTTTTCACTATACCTTAACAACGTTCAATTTAGAGAGAGTAACGATAAAGTAAATAGACCGAATCACCAATCAAACTCACAGTTTAGAGATAAAAAGACAAATTATTAGATGTTGACTATTGGGAAAGTCAAAAAGCTTATCTCAAACACCAGGAGCAAGATCAGGGCTAGCACTAGCTTAACGAACGTTAGGGAAGAACCCGAACAACAACAACTCCAGGCCGTGTTTAGGTTGCCTTCAACATCCGCCACTTAATCAAGCGGCTATACCAAGCAACATGGACTTGGTTTCGTCCCTTAAGATTCCGGACGTAATCCGTCACCTACCGCCTTATGATGGCAACCCCAAAAAACTTAGCGACTTCATTAATAACGTCGAAGAAATTCTCCTATTAATCAGAGGAACCGATAAGACACCCTACGGTCAAATGCTCTTAAGGGCAATTGGACAAAAGATCGAGGGAAAGGCCGACGATGCGATTCACACATCTGGAGCCAGTCTTAATTGGGATGAAATTAAAGACGCATTGATTCTGCATTGTTCCGACAAACGAGACGAACAAACCCTCTTGACCGAACTACATAGCCTCGCTGATTTTAAGCTTCCAATTCAAGCTCTATTTGAAAAAATTTGCGAAATCAAAACGACCTTTTTCAAACTAACCGATACCAAAGAATACGAACCAATATCTATTAGAACAAAGAAGAAATTGTTCGCTGACACCTGTCTGAATACGTTCGTAAGGGGTATCAAAGGCCCACTCGGTCTAACGGTAAGGTCCATGAGATTTACCAACCTCCAAGAAGCTTTCGAATGGGCTATCAAGGAAAGGGACATTTATTTCCAAGAAAATAAGAAAAAGCAGGAAACTACGCGGACAGACTACAGACGAAATCCCACTACATTCAAAACCATTCCGGTATAGCCCCGTCGAAAGACAGGAGATACAAAGACAAATCACAAAACTTCTGGAACAAGATATCATTAGACACAGCCACTCCCCTTGGGGCGCACCTATTTTCCTGGTGTCAAAGAAGACCGACAATCCAAATAAAAAAAAATGGAGATTGGTAATCGACTACAGAAAGCTGAATGAAAAGACCGTCAAAGACAAATATCCCATGCCCATTATAACCGATGTTCTAGATAGGATAGGTAGAGCAAAATATTTCACAGCTCTAGATTTAGCAAGCGGATACCATCAAGTGGAGATGGATCCCAAGGACATTGACAAGACGGCCTTCTCGGCATTAGACGGACATTTAGACTTTTTAAGAATGCCTTTCGGTCTCACCAACGCCCCAGCAACCTTCCAATGAGTGATGGACAACATACTAGCAGACCTTAACGGCAAATGTTGTCTAATTTATCTCGACGACATCATAGTCTTTTCGTCATCACTCCAGGAACATGTCAACGATCTAAAGTTAGTATTCGACAAACTAAGTAAAGCAAATTTAAAACTCCAACCGGAGAAATCAGAATTTTTCAGAAAAGAAATTGAATATCTGGGTCATGTGGTTAACCCTCAAAAGTTACTCGCCATTAAGGCATTCCCTATACCAAAAACCCAAAAACAAATTAAATCGTTCCTGGGAATACTCGGTTACTATAGAAAATTCATAAGGGACTTCGCAGCGATCACCAAACCTCTGACTCAACAACTGAAAGGCAAAACAACAGTCGAAATGGATGAGGAATATACTAGAACTTTTGAAACTTGCAAAACGCTGCTATGCAACGACCCGATCCTTCAATACCCCGACTTCAGTAAACCTTTTATATTAACTACGGACGCTAGTAACTTCGCCATTGGGGCAGTATTGTCCCAAGGCAGCTCAACCATGATAGACCTGTGTCCTTTACTAGCAGAACGCTATCAGACACGGAAATAAATTACTCAACCGTAGAAAAAGAAATTGTAGTAGGCTAGAGGTACGCATACATAAGATTAGTATAGCAACATAGTATATAAACATTAAGTGTATAAACATTATGTCATGGTTCGCTTTCGGGTGGCATTCTCTCTGTTTCGCAACATCGGCTCTGTAGCAACAAGCATAGATTCAGATCGCTAACGGAGAGGGAGTAGTCGAATGCTAAAGCTGGAAATGAAAAGTACCGAATAAACTGAAGAGGCTAAATCCTGCGTTCCTGTTTTATTTAAATAAGAGGGCTTATAGTACCCCATACAATATCAGAAGTGGGCCGATCACGAGCCAAAGAAAAAAAAATGAATATAAGCAATGCATCGACGGCGCAGTTAAAAGGGTGGTTGAGTGAAGTAAAAGAACCGACCAAGGGAACAAAAAGAGAATTGATTTTGCGTGTGAACAATTTAACAAACGAAAAGCGAAATCAATTGAAATTATTATTAAAAAGCGAGGAAGAAGATTTCTACGGAAGCAGCAATAATAATGTTCAAAAAGGAAAAAGATATAACGCAAAAGACGGAGAGCATAAAGACGACGAAATTGACGGCGAAGCTGGAGATAGCAACGAAGACGGCGATGAGAAGAGCACTGTGCGCAACAACAAAAGTAACGGCGAAAATGACGACAGAAGCGGGGTACGCAGTTACAAGAACAACAATGCAGACGGCGCCCGAGTTACCACCCCACCCCCTAAACCCCCACGCCTCTAAACAAATCGTCGGACACTCAACCGGGAAGACGGCAACTGGAACACCGCATCCGGCCGAATGCTGACATTCCGGCCGAATGCTGACATTGCACAAAAAGTCGCACTGCAACATTGTCCCCAGCTAGCCAGCCACATGCCGAGTCGGCATGTTCATTATGTTTACAATTAAGAACCTATGTACTTATGTATAAGATGGAAACGGAGGATTTGGAGTAGCCACTTTCTGACAATAAACTTCACTCTGATTTTGAACTTCAAGAAAGTCAGTCGTATTCTTTATTGGAAATCTTCACACTACAAATATCTGCTGAAACCTAAAAACCTTCATACATATACACATCATATCTTCACAAAAGGCTCCACCCTCGAGTGCACGGACTTAACTGGCGCAGCCGGTAGGATGTCCTACCTATTAATAATCACCTACCTGTAAGTAAACATGTAAGAAACGAAGCAAACTATATGAAAGATGTCGACTGAAAGTGACTAGGAACAAATTTTTATAAAACAAAATTGAAGCTGTGAAGTACCAAATGAAACTCAAACATACATTCAAACACAGAGAAAAAAAAAGTGAGAGAAAAAATGTAAAATAAATAAATATAAAAAAAAAAAAAAAAAAAAAAAAAAAAAAAAAAAAGTGCAAGTGTATCGTACTGCCGCGCTGACGTGGGATCTATCGCTGATCATCACGCCATCGGTATGTCCATACTCTGCCAAACGTCATAATTTTTATAAAAAAGTGCAAGTGTACCGTACTGCCGCGCTGACGTGGAATCCATCGCTGATCATCACGCCATCGGTATGTCCATACTCTGCCAAACGTCATAATTTTTATAAAAAAGTGCAAGTGTACCGTACTGCCGCGCTGACGTGGAATCTATCGCTGATCATCACGCCATCGGTATGTCCATACGCTGCCAAACGTCATAATTTTTATAAAAGGTGCAAGCGTACCGTACTGCCGCGCTGATGTGGAATCTACCGCTGATCATCACGTCATCGGTACTTACATACGCTGGCCAACGCATCGCCAAAGCCTCTATATACACTTATATATTTGAGCATACAATATCAACTACAATCCAATACATTCACGTACTGTACCGCCTCGTTGGCATGGAATCAAACGCTGATCACCATGCCACTGTGGTATAAACAAACGAAGCACCAAAGCCTCTCTAATACATTATACACTCAAAACGTACACTGCCATACGTCGGCGAAAAATCAAAACATAAGCAAAAATCATTTCAAACCAAGCGAGGCTCATTCTGCGTACCACAGCGACAACGAAGCTGCATGTGTAGTGGCGCACCCATGTCTGGGTAGCCGAGGTAAGGGGAAAACGCTTGAGTATCGTCAAGTGTTCTCGCCTTTCACTCTTCTACAATGGGTTGCTACGCTCATGTATTGCACATTCAAAATAACCAAAACAAATGTACTAAAGAAGTCGACATATACAGATATATTTTGTTTCCTTTCATTGTGTAATTTTGTATATCAAACAAATACTAATACCAATCACATTGCAGAACATAAAAGGGAAAATATAAAGCCAAAGACAGACACCTATACACATCATATCTACACACCCATACACTCTAGTAAACAAGAAATTTGTTCATTATTTTTTCAATCATACATAATATATTAAGTAACCTCAAATTTAATGTCAAAAAAGTTCGTTTACAACCTTAGGAAAACTACACGTTCAGTTGTTGGAGTTCCACCAAACACTAATAGGCCCCCACATCCCGTTAGACGTCCTGACTCCCTTCCCCCGATTTCGGAAGAACACAAATCAATATCTTCCCAAACCCCCATAATGGACTCGGGAAACGATTCTGCCCGTCCCACTCCATCCCCTCTGGCGCCCACTGTCAGTGGTATTAGCTCCCTAATTTCAACTACGTTCAAGCCTAAAGATATCATGGCATTTGTTGAGCATTTGCCAACCTTTAATGGTACACCTCGTCAATTAGATAGGTTTATCACTAGCGTAGAAGAAATCCTGATGCTCATCAGGGGAGCTGACCAAACACCGTATGGCCTGCTTACTCTGAGGACCATCAGGAACAAAATCATTGATAGGGCCGACGAAGCCTTGGAACTGGCGAATACCCCCTTGGTTTGGGATGAGATTAAAAGCAACCTCATCCGCCTTTACTCGAGCAAGAAAAGCGAGGCCAACTTGTTAAGCGAGCTTAACACATTTTCGGACAACCTGACCTTGGGCCAACTGTTCTTTGGTATATCAAAGGTGAGAAGCCAACTCTTCTCCATACTCAAGAACAGCGAACACAACAACACTGTTGTAGATGCAAAAAAGGTTGTCTACAACGAGGTTTGTCTCAATGCTTTTATGACTGGTTTGAAGGAACCTCTCAAGACTTTCGTCAGGATAAAGTCCCCTTCTACACTTGAACAGGCGTACGAACAATGCCAAATAGAGCAGACCTTATATAGGGCACAAAACAAGCGAACCAACAGACCAGAGCAGGGACCCAATGGATCAGACAATAAAACCTACCGAAATAGTTACGACAGCAATTACCGCGGCGGACGTAACGACCAAAATGACCGTAGGGGACCATACTCTAACTCTAACTCTAACTCTAACTCTAACTCTAACTCTACCGCTAACTCTGGCCAAAATAGACCATTTAATTCACACAATCGCACACCCCAATCCGGCACCAATGACAACCGGGCCAATACATCAAACCCCTTTCGAGCACCTTCATATAGTTTGAATAATATAGAGGAGAACCCTCAACCTGATTCAAATTTTCAGCAAACGGCCTCGGGAAACCAACAGGGTACATAAGCCCAGCCACGCACAGCCCCTCGCTTCCTTTTATAAAAATCAAACTATCCCAGACAAACCCCCTGAAGTTTTTAATTGACACAGGCTCTACACACTCCTTCATCGACCCAAAATATGTCGACCCTAAGAACTGTGTGACCTTAGATACGCCCATAACACTCAAAACAGCCCTGAACAGTTTTAAAATCTATCAAAATGTCTCTATACCATTCCCACCGGAATTCCAAATCACGAGCAAAATGACCCTTCTACCTTTCAAGTTCCACTCTTATTTTGACGGATTGATAGGAATGGACTTATTATCTTACCTAAAAACAGAAATAGATTTACTTAACCTAAATCTAAAAACCCCAAGTACCATTATACCCTTATGGACCCACAGTAACTTAACTTCAAACGTATTTAATATCTCTGGACATACGAAAACTATTTTGCCACTACCAGTGGAAACCAAACAGGGCGACTTCTACATCGATTCAATTACAATCAATGATGACTTAATAATATCAGACGGGATTTATAATTCCCAAAACAATATTGCTAATTTCGTTATCACAAACTATAGCGAGAGGGATCAGTTATTGTACCTCGAGAGCCCGATTAAAAGCATGCCATACTCCACAGCCAACAATGTTGAGCTTTTCAGTATCACTTCAGACACCCCACAGCCCCAAAACTCCGCAGCGTCGTTACAAGCCCTTGACGTCGATCACCTCTCCTCTGAAGAGAAACAAAGCCTACTTTCACTTTGCAAAAGTTATCTACAATGAAGACAAATCATTGACCTTCACCAACAAGATTACACACACGATTAAAACCACGGACGACACCCCCATTCATACAAAATCTTATAGATATCCTTACATTCATAAGGAGGAGGTCAAAAAACAAATAGAGGCAATGTTAAATCAGGACATTATCAAATCCAGTTATTCCCCGTGGAGCGCCCCCGTCTGGGTTGTCCCAAAGAAAATAACTCCTACGGGAGAGCAAAAATGGCGTCTAGTTATCGATTATAGAAAACTCAACGAGAAGACTATATCCGATAGATATCCAATACCTAACATCGCGGATATCTTAGACAGATTGGGCAAAGCCAAATATTTCTCCACACTTGATCTGGCAAGTGGATTCCATCAGATAGAAATGAATCCCGACGACACACCCAAAACTGCATTTACAGTAGAGGGAGGTCACTACGAGTTCATTAGAATGCCGTTTGGCCTCAAAAATGCCCCAGCCACCTTCCAAAGGGTGATGGACAATATTTTTGGAGACCTTATCGGAACTATCTGCCTAGTTTACCTAGATGATATAATAATTTTCTCAACCTCCTTACAAGAACATCTCATACACTTGAAAACTATTTTTGGAAGACTCAGATCTGCCAACTTTAAAGTACAACTCACAAAATCCCACTTCCTCAGGCGGGAGACAGAATTCCTTGGCCACATCGTTTCACAAGAAGGTGTTAGGCCAAATCCCAATAAGATCGAAGCTATAAAAAACTTTCCATGTCCCCACAGTAAAAAGTCAATTAAGTCTTTCCTAGGGTTGTTGGGATATTACAGAAAATTTATCAGAGATTTTGCGAGACTTACCCAACCCATGACACAAAAATTAAGGGGAAACAATAAATCGATCATAATAGACGACGAATTCAAAAAGGCCTTTGAATATTGCAAAACCTTACTTTCTAACGACCCAATCCTCCAATACCCGGACTTTACAAAACCTTTTACACTAACCACGGACGCAAGTAATTTCGCAATAGGAGCTGTCCTATCCCAAGGTCCGGTGCATAGTGATAAGCCCGTATGTTTTGCTAGTAGAACCTTGTCGGCTGCGGAAACAAATTATTCCACAATTGAGAAGGAAATGCTGGCCATTATATGGGCGGTCCAATACTTCAGACCCTACCTCTTTGGCAGGAGATTCACCATAATCACCGATCACAAACCGCTAACTTGGTTAATGAATTTCAAACAACCAAATTCTAAAATAGTTAGGTGGAGACTCCAGCTTCAGGAGTATGATTTCGATGTCGTCTACAAGAAAGGCTCTCAAAATGTAATTGCTGATGCTCTCAGTAGACCAGAGGCCTCTGTCAACCATAACGAAGCCCTATCAATTCCTCAAAACGTTTGCCCCATCTCAGAGAAACCCCTTAATGATTTTAATATTCAGCTCCTGTTCAAAATAACCCCAGATACAAATTACGCCACACTGACCCCGTTTAAACACAAACTTAGGAGGGAATTCTGTAAACCCAATTTTCAGTATGACGACATAGTTTGCATTCTCAGGCAGTCGTTAAAACCAAACAAGACATGCGCGGTATTTGCCCCCGACCACATTTTTAAAATGGTGGAACAAGCCTACCAAACCTACTTCTCAGCCCACAGTCAATTTAAACTCATTAGATGTTTGATCTTCCTCCCCGAAATTACTGATAGTACGGAGATCGAAAAAATTATAACCAACTATCACTGTAATAGTAACCATCGAGGGATCGATGAAACATATTTACACATAAAACGACAACAGTTCTTCCCACATATGAAAGAGAGAATAACTCAGTTAATTCGAAAATGCGAAACATGTTTAAAATTAAAATATGACAGACAACCTCAAAAGATCACCTACCAAATACCCGAACTACCTTCAAAACCGTTGGACATCTTACATATAGACATTTATACTATTAACAAAAATTATAACCTTACTATTATCGATAAATTTTCTAAGTTTGCGGCTGCCTACCCTATAACTAATAGGAATTGTATTAACGTAGTTAAAGCCTTAAAACATTTCATTTCCCAATTTGGTATTCCCAAAAAGCTGATCTATGATCAGGGAGCAGAATTCGCTAGCGATATGTTCAATAAGTTCTGCACTCAATTTAACATTGACCTGCACGTTACGTCTTTTCAACAATCCTCCAGTAACTCTCCCGTTGAACGGCTTCACTCGACACTAACTGAGATTTACAGAATAATACTTGACGCCAGGAAACAACAGAAACTCAGTAGCGAACATGACGAGATAATGTCCGAAACCTTAATCACATATAATAACGCTATTCATTCTGCGACTAAACATACCCCCTTTTGAACTATTTAACGGACGTACTCATATATTCAACCAAGCAATCCAGTTCAATAACGAACACGACTACTTAACGAAATTAAATGAATTTCGGGAGAAGTTGTACCCCCTCATCACGGACAAACTTTCAAATGACGTAGTTAGGAGAACCCTAAAATTAAATGAAACCCGAACAGACCCTGTAGACCTACAACCAGACACTTTAGTCCTTAGGAAGGAAAACAGACGTAATAAGATTACACCCAGGTTTTCGATTCACAAAGTCAAACACGACAAAGGTCATACATTGATAACTACTAGGAATCAAAAACTACACAAATCAAAAATTCGAAAAACAGTTTTGAAAAAAGACAAAAGCAACAACGTACCTAACACTGATAATAACTGACCCAACTACCTCTTAACTTACCATTTCAGGTTCACCCTTGTGCCAACTCAGGCTATCCATGTCCATTATTTAAATGATAACGCCCCTATAGCCAGGATAGAACTAGGGAAAGCCTTACTAATTGAGAGGTACAAAATAATTAGTCATGTAATCAACCTACAAGACTACAGCAGATGTATGGAACAATTCCATCTGACCATTAATAAATTTAACCCCGATTCCACGTTGACGGACTCCGTCACAATTTTAAAAGCCAAATTAACCCAAGCCCAAGTAAAGCTCAAAGCCCTTACACCATCATATAGAAACAAACGGGGTTTGGTTAACGGATTGGGGAGTCTAGTAAAGGTGGTTACCGGCAATATGGATGCCAACGACAATAAAGAAATACATGAAGAACTTGACAATATAAAGAAAAATTCCGAAGTCAGTAATGACAATTTCCAAAAACAAGTAATGTTTAACAACGAAATACTTATCCGGTTCGAAAATATCACGGACCATATAAATAATGAGCAAATTTTGATAAGTAAATTCTTTGATACCTCACAAAACAAAATCTACAAACACTTAAACTTACAAGATACCCTTCTGGAAGAAATACAATATTTAAATAGGATTAATTATAACATAGAATTATTCATTAACCACCTAAATGACTTAACAGAAAGTATGCTATTGGCGAAAATAAATATAATTCCCAAGTTCATCCTAAATGAACAAGAAATGGATAAAATAAAAACAATACTGGAAAAACAAAATATCACAGTCAAAAATGAACAAAGTATATACAATTTCCTACAAATGAATACACTAAACTACGAACAAAAGATTATTTTTAATATCAAAGTCCCAATTTTTAAACAACCTTTTTATACCCTCGCCAGACTAGTTCCATTACCAATAAATAACACATATTTTGTAATAACCCCAAATTACCTAGCTTATAATATTAATAATAAGAAATTTCATATGACCCGTAAATGCCCCAAACTGGATAATACATTCTTGTGCGACGAGAACTTCTACGTTGATACACCACAGAACAACACATGCCTGGAACACCTTTTGAACGGAGAAAACAGTTCCTGCGATGTACGGGAAACCGGCCCCATCACCGACGTGTTCGAGGCAGAGAGAGGTTACATCTTCGCATTCAACGTGAACAAACTGAAGGTATCCCTAACAAACGGCTCCGAGCTCTCAATAATGGGGTCAGCCATCATCAGATACATTAACGAAACAATACAGATTAACGGTATCGATTACGACGGCACGGTTGACACGTTCCCTGAACAGACGGATTTTGATCTTCCCCCCATGCGAAAAGTAACTAGGAATACCACTATTACGGTACTAAGCCTAGAAAAACTGCACCTCGAAGCCACCCAAACAATGGATAAAATCCTGGCCGTCCATCACAATACTATAAAGCACACCTGGACACTCTACACTCTGCTCGGATTGGGAACGTCCCTAGCAGTCATCTTATGGCTGCACCGACGAACGAAACACATCGTCCACATCCACGAGGATCATCACGTACCAATCTACGCGCCATCCATACCTTCGCTATGGCCGTCACTTCGAACTGGGGGGGGAGGAGTTACCACCCCACCCCCTAAACCCCCACGCCTCTAAACAAATCGTCGGACACTCAACCGGGAAGACGGCAACTGGAACACCGCATCCGGCCGAATGCTGACATTCCGGCCGAATGCTGACATTGCACAAAAAGTCGCACTGCAACATTGTCCCCAGCTAGCCAGCCACATGCCGAGTCGGCATGTTCATTATGTTTACAATTAAGAACCTATGTACTTATGTATAAGATGGAAACGGAGGATTTGGAGTAGCCACTTTCTGACAATAAACTTCACTCTGATTTTGAACTTCAAGAAAGTCAGTCGTATTCTTTATTGGAAATCTTCACACTACAAATATCTGCTGAAACCTAAAAACCTTCATACATATACACATCATATCTTCACAAAAGGCTCCACCCTCGAGTGCACGGACTTAACTCCCGCAACAAAAACAGCGGCGACGGGAATAGCGAAGAAAACGAAGTTTGCGGCAGCGAAGACGGCGACGAAGATGGCAGCGGTGAGAAAAGCAACAAAGAATTTGGCGAGTATAAACGAAATACAGAGGGACAAGCTGTGCAAAATATGGATTTATTATTGCGTATGGCAACCGATGCAGTAAATGAATTTTCGGGAGATACTTGTGCGCGCAAATGGATCCTACAGGTGAAAAATATATCCAGCGTTTATGGAATAAATAAACCGTATATAAAGATGTTGATCGTCAGTAAGATAAAAGAAAAAGCATGCATGTGGTTGCATGCAGATCCAGAACGTGTATTGCTACCAACGGAGCAGTTGGCGGCTGAGCTGATGTCAATTTTTGGTGAGAGGAAGTCGAAGTTAGAAACAAGGCGAAAATTTGAGGAACGAAAATGGACAGCGGGCGAAAACTTTGTTGCTTATTCAGACGATAAGGTGATGCTTGCACATGGAATAAAAATGGATGATGAAGAATTGGTGGCGCTCCTCATTGAAGGTATTCCGAATCAAATGCTACGTAACCAAGCCCGTATCCAATGCTTTGAAGATATCCAGCACATAAAGCGGGCATTTGCGGAAGTGAAACTACCGAAAATGGATGAAGCAGACAAGAAGGTGGCATCGGTGAACAATAATAGCAGCACACTCTTGCGTTGTTACAATTGCAATTTGAAGGGTCACTGGGCCAAAGAGTGCAGGAAGCCAAAGCGCGAAAAAGGGTCATGCTATGCCTGTGGTGAGATGGGGCACTTTGCAGCAAAGTGCCTGAAAAACAAGAATGGGGATGAAAACAATTACGTAAGATATTTTGAAATTAATTTTATGAACAATTCTAAATCAAAATTTATTACAGCATGCCTCATAGACACGGGAAGCCCCATTTCGTTCATAAAAATTAGTAAAGTACCTAAAGATTTTATTGAAGTACCATTTTTAAGTTCATTTTAAGGATTAAACAAAAGTTCCTTGAAAACATAAACAAATACACTTTAATTTAACAATAGTGGCAAACGAGTCTATGAGTCATGATGTAGTATTGGGAAGAGACTTTATGGAAGCATGCAACTTATGCTTGAATCTGGACACCTTGAAAATGATTACAGTGGATAAAATTGAAAATCGATGTAACAAGAAAAGCGATAAAATGTTAGAAGAAACAAATATGTACAACAATAGTAAAACAGTTAGCGATAGTGTTAGTCAAGGTAGTAGTAAATGTCAAATGACAAGGTTAAAAATAAATTAGAGAAAGCTGTCAATGCTGAAATAAGCACAGCGGAGAGGGAAATGTTTGAAATTAATGTAATAGATGACACAATTGATTACAAAATAGGTGATCAGATGGATCATAATATGAAATGTCAATTTATTGAGTTGGTAGACCGAATGAGCCGGAGATTCGGTGTGAAATACAATTAAGATTAAATGACCCAAAACCGTTTAGTTGTTCTCCTAGAAGATTAGCATATACTGAAAAAGAAAAGCTGCAGATTATCTTAGATGAGTATCTAAAAAACGGAATTATTAAACAGAGTGATTCAGAGTATGCATCTCCGATGGTGTTAGTGAAAAAGAAAACAGGACACCTAAGGTTATGTGTTGATTACAGAAAACTTAACAAAACAATGGTCAAAGATAATTATCCTTTACCATTGATTGATGATTTGTTGGATAGATTAGTAAATAAAACGATATTCTCGAAGTTAGATCTTAAACATGGCTACTTTCATGTTTTTGTTAATAAGGAATCAATGAAATATACATCTTTTATGACGCCGTTAGGACAGTTTGAATTTTTAAGGATGCCAATCGGGCTAAAAAATGCACCGGCCGTCTTTCAGAGATTTATTAATAGAATTTTCGAGGATATGATAAGGCAGGATAAAGTTATTATATATATGGATGACACTAGCTAGCAAAGGAATTAAGGAACATATGGAAGTACTTAGGGAAGTTTTTGACAGGTTGACGAGGAACAAATTAGAGCTTAGAATGGATAAATGTGAGTTTCTGCAATCGAGTGTACAATATTTAGGATTTTTAATATCAAGTAAGGGAATACAGGCCAATGACAAAGGAATAGAAGCAATTAGAGATTTTCCAGTACTTTTTAGGATTGTGTTCATATTTTAAAAGATTCATTAAGGGTTTTTCAACGATTGCAAAACCTTTATATGACTTATTGAAGAAAGACAAAGAATTTTCGTTTGAAGAAAAAGAGTTAGAATGTTTTGAGACACTTAAGAAAAAGTTAGTGGAAGCTCCAGTGTTAGGGTAATATTGTTATAAGGATGAAATAGAGTTACATACAGATGCTAGTGCACAAGGCTTTGGTGCAGTGTTATTGCAAAAGAAAGAGGATATAAAATGGCACCCTATATTTTATTACTCGAAAGCCACAACAAAGGATGAGGCCAAATATCATAGTTTTGAACTTGAGACATTGGCCATCCTGTATGCATTAAGAAGATTTAGAATCTATGTACAGGAAAAGAGATTTAAAATTGTTAGTAGAATTAAACCCTAAGATTGCGAGGTGGGCATTATAACTATTAGAGTACGATTTTGAGTTATTTCATAAAGCAGGAAAGCATATGCAGTTGTGGATGCATTGATCAGAAATACGAACATATTAGTGATAGAAGCTAATAGTTTTGAAGATAATTTAATTATTTGTCAAGCAAAAGATGAAAAGTTGAAAGATATTAGGAAAAGGTTAGGGAAAACGGAAGATAAAATTTTTGAAATGAGCAATGGTGTACTTTATAGGAAGGCAAATGGTGGAAGATTGTTGTTTTGTGTACCAGAAGAAATGGAAGAAAAAATTTTATATAAATATCACAATGAATTAGGTCACTTAGGGAGAGATAAGGTTATATATGCTATTGTTAAAACTTATTGGCTTTCGAATATGAAAGAAAAAGTTATTAGGCATATAGGAAATTGTTTGAGATGTGTGGCATTTTCACCGAAGTCGGGAAAAGAAGAAGGAATGCTGCATAGCATTCCGAAAGGGAAACGTGCCGTTTGAGATAATACACATCGATCATTACGGACCGGTAGATAACGGTAAAATAAAGAAACATCTTTTTGTAATAATAGATGGATTCACTAAATATGTTAGGTTATACGCAACAAAAACAACGAACACAAAGGAAGTGATTCTAGCTTTAAAGGATTATTTTAAATCATATAGCAGGCCGAAAGTTATAGTATCAGATAGGGAACCTGTTTTACATCCGAAGATTTTGCAAAATGTATGGAAGAGTATAATATTAAACACATAAAGATAGCGACAGGTTTACCCCAGGCCAATGGACAGGTAGAAAGAGTCAATAGAATAGTAGGGCCGATGATAGCAGACATTGAAAAGGGATTGCATCGGGATGCAGTTATTGAAGACGTAGAATTTTCTCTGAATAATACCAAACAAAGAAGTGTAGCGCAATCTCCCAGCAAGATGTTGTTTGGAATTGAACAAAAGGGAAAAGTTGTTGATGAATTAAGACAAAAATAAGAAGAGCTAGATAATGTTAGTGAAATTAGAGACCTGAAAGAAATTAGAAGAAAAGGATCGGAATCGCAATTTAAAGCACAGAGGTATAATGAAAAAAGATATAATAATAAGAAAAAGGAAAGTACGCAGTACAAAGTAGGAGATTACATTATAAGATATTTCGAAAGTACAGGAGGAGTTTGCGAAAAATATTTGAAGTAAATAGCGACTAAGAACAATGTAATAAGTATAAGTTCAAAATTTCGACAAGATCAGGTGATCTTAAATGTCAGGATGGTCGAATTGTAGTAGGCTAGAGGTACGCATACATAAGATTAGTATAGCAACATAGTATATAAACACTAAGTGTATAAACATTATGTCATGGTTCGCTTTCTGGTTGCATTCTCTCTGTTTCACAACATCGGCTCTGTAGCAACAAGCATAGATGCAGATCGCTAACGGAGAGGGAGTCAGTCGAATGCTAAAGCTGAACGAAGTACTACTAGTACTAATAATGTTCAAAAAGGAAAAAGAAATAACGCAAAAGACGGAGAGCATAAAGACGACGAATGTGACAGCGAAGCTGGAAATAGCAACGAAGACAGCGATGAGAAGAGCACAACAAAAGTAACGGCGAACATGACGACAGAAGCGGGGTACGCAGTTACAAGAACAACAGTGCAGACGGCGCCCGCAACAAAAACAGCGGCGACGGGCGGCGGTGAGAGAAGCAACAAAGAATGTGGCGAGAATAAACGAAATACAGTGGGACAAGCTGTGCAAAATATGGATTTATTATTGCATATGGCACCCGATGCAGTAAATGAATTTTCGGGAGATACTTGTGCGCGCAAATGGATCCTACAGGTGAAAAATATATCCAGCGTTTATGGAATAAATAAACCGTATATAAAGATGTTGATCGTCAGTAAGATAAAAGAAAAAGCATGCATGTGGTTGCATGCAGATCCAGAACGTGTATTGCTACCAACGGAGCAGTTGGCGGCTGAGCTGATGTCAATTTTTGGTGAGAGGAAGTCGAAGTTAGAAACAAGGCGAAAATTTGAGGAACGAAAATGGACAGCGGGCGAAAACTTTGTTGCTTATTCAGACGATAAGGTGATGCTTGCACATGGAATAAAAATGGATGATGAAGAATTGGTGGCGCTCCTCATTGAAGGTATTCCGAATCAAATGCTACGTAACCAAGCCCGTATCCAATGCTTTGAAGATATCCAGCACATAAAGCGGGCATTTGCGGAAGTGAAACTACCGAAAATGGATGAAGCAGACAAGAAGGTGGCATCGGTGAACAATAATAGCAGCACACTCTTGCGTTGTTACAATTGCAATTTGAAGGGTCACTGGGCCAAAGAGTGCAGGAAGCCAAAGCGCGAAAAAGGGTCATGCTATGCCTGTGGTGAGATGGGGCACTTTGCAGCAAAGTGCCTGAAAAACAAGAATGGGGATGAAAACAATTACGTAAGATATTTTGAAATTAATTTTATGAACAATTCTAAATCAAAATTTATTACAGCATGCCTCATAGACACGGGAAGCCCCATTTCGTTCATAAAAATTAGTAAAGTACCTAAAGATGTTATTGAAGTACCATTTTTAAGTTCATTTTAAGGATTAAACAAAAGTTCCTTGAAAACATAAACAAATACACTTTAATTTAATAATAGTGGCAAACGAGTCTATGAGTCATGATGTAGTATTGGGAAGAGACTTTATGGAAGCATGCAACTTATGCTTGAATCTGGACACCTTGAAAATGATTACAGTGGATAAAATTGAAAATCGATGTAACAAGAAAAGCGATAAAATGTTAGAAGAAACAAATATGTACAACAATAGTAAAACAGTTAGCGATAGTGTTAGTCAAGGTAGTAGTAAATGTCAAATGACAAGGTTAAAAATAAATTAGAGAAAGCTGTCAATGCTGAAATAAGCACAGCGGAGAGGGAAATGTTTGAAATTAATGTAATAGATGACACAATTGATTACAAAATAGGTGATCAGATGGATCATAATATGAAATGTCAATTTATTGAGTTGGTAGACCGAATGAGCCGGAGATTCGGTGTGAAATACAATTAAGATTAAATGACCCAAAACCGTTTAGTTGTTCTCCTAGAAGATTAGCATATACTGAAAAAGAAAAGCTGCAGATTATCTTAGATGAGTATCTAAAAAACGGAATTATTAAACAGAGTGATTCAGAGTATGCATCTCCGATGGTGTTAGTGAAAAAGAAAACAGGACACCTAAGGTTATGTGTTGATTACAGAAAACTTAACAAAACAATGGTCAAAGATAATTATCCTTTACCATTGATTGATGATTTGTTGGATAGATTAGTAAATAAAACGATATTCTCGAAGTTAGATCTTAAACATGGCTACTTTCATGTTTTTGTTAATAAGGAATCAATGAAATATACATCTTTTATGACGCCGTTAGGACAGTTTGAATTTTTAAGGATGCCAATCGGGCTAAAAAATGCACCGGCCGTCTTTCAGAGATTTATTAATAGAATTTTCGAGGATATGATAAGGCAGGATAAAGTTATTATATATATGGATGACACTAGCTAGCAAAGGAATTAAGGAACATATGGAAGTACTTAGGGAAGTTTTGACAGGTTGACGAGGAACAAATTAGAGCTTAGAATGGATAAATGTGAGTTTCTGCAATCGAGTGTACAATATTTAGGATTTTTAATATCAAGTAAGGGAATACAGGCCAATGACAAAGGAATAGAAGCAATTAGAGATTTTCCAGTACTTTTTAGGATTGTGTTCATATTTTAAAAGATTCATTAAGGGTTTTTCAACGATTGCAAAACCTTTATATGACTTATTGAAGAAAGACAAAGAATTTTCGTTTGAAGAAAAAGAGTTAGAATGTTTTGAGACACTTAAGAAAAAGTTAGTGGAAGCTCCAGTGTTAGGGTTATATTGTTATAAGGATGAAATAGAGTTACATACAGATGCTAGTGCACAAGGCTTTGGTGCAGTGTTATTGCAAAAGAAAGAGGATATGAAATGGCACCCTATATTTTATTACTCGAAAGCCACAACAAAGGATGAGGCCAAATATCATAGTTTTGAACTTGAGACATTGGCCATCCTGTATGCATTAAGAAGATTTAGAATCTATGTACAGGAAAAGAGATTTAAAATTGTTAGTAGAATTAAACCCTAAGATTGCGAGGTGGGCATTATAACTATTAGAGTACGATTTTGAGTTATTTCATAAAGCAGGAAAGCATATGCAGTTGTGGATGCATTGATCAGAAATACGAACATATTAGTGATAGAAGCTAATAGTTTTGAAGATAATTTAATTATTTGTCAAGCAAAAGATGAAAAGTTGAAAGATATTAGGAAAAGGTTAGGGAAAACGGAAGATAAAATTTTTGAAATGAGCAATGGTGTACTTTATAGGAAGGCAAATGGTGGAAGATTGTTGTTTTGTGTACCAGAAGAAATGGAAGAAAAAATTTTATATAAATATCACAATGAATTAGGTCACTTAGGGAGAGATAAGGTTATATATGCTATTGTTAAAACTTATTGGCTTTCGAATATGAAAGAAAAAGTTATTAGGCATATAGGAAATTGTTTGAGATGTGTGGCATTTTCACCGAAGTCGGGAAAAGAAGAAGGAATGCTGCATAGCATTCCGAAAGGGAAACGTGCCGTTTGAGATAATACACATCGATCATTACGGACCGGTAGATAACGGTAAAATAAAGAAACATCTTTTTGTAATAATAGATGGATTCACTAAATATGTTAGGTTATACGCAACAAAAACAACGAACACAAAGGAAGTGATTCTAGCTTTAAAGGATTATTTTAAATCATATAGCAGGCCGAAAGTTATAGTATCAGATAGGGAACCTGTTTTACATCCGAAGATTTTGCAAAATGTATGGAAGAGTATAATATTAAACACATAAAGATAGCGACAGGTTTACCCCAGGCCAATGGACAGGTAGAAAGAGTCAATAGAATAGTAGGGCCGATGATAGCAGACATTGAAAAGGGATTGCATCGGGATGCAGTTATTGAAGACGTAGAATTTTCTCTGAATAATACCAAACAAAGAAGTGTAGCGCAATCTCCCAGCAAGATGTTGTTTGGAATTGAACAAAAGGGAAAAGTTGTTGATGAATTAAGACAAAAATAAGAAGAGCTAGATAATGTTAGTGAAATTAGAGACCTGAAAGAAATTAGAAGAAAAGGATCGGAATCGCAATTTAAAGCACAGAGGTATAATGAAAAAAGATATAATAATAAGAAAAAGGAAAGTACGCAGTACAAAGTAGGAGATTACATTATAAGATATTTCGATAGTACAGGAGGAGTTTGCGAAAAATATTTTAAGTAAATAGCGACTAAGAACAATGTAATAAGTATAAGTTCAAAATTTCGACAAGATCAGGTGATCTTAAATGTCAGGATGGTCGAATTGTAGTAGGCTAGAGGTACGCATACATAAGATTAGTATAGCAACATAGTATATAAACACTAAGTGTATAAACATTATGTCATGGTTCGCTTTCTGGTTGCATTCTCTCTGTTTCACAACATCGGCTCTGTAGCAACAAGCATAGATGCAGATCGCTAACGGAGAGGGAGTCAGTCGAATGCTAAAGCTGAACGAAGTACTACTAGTACTAATAATGTTCAAAAAGGAAAAAGAAATAACGCAAAAGACGGAGAGCATAAAGACGACGAATGTGACAGCGAAGCTGGAAATAGCAACGAAGACAGCGATGAGAAGAGCACAACAAAAGTAACGGCGAACATGACGACAGAAGCGGGGTACGCAGTTACAAGAACAACAGTGCAGACGGCGCCCGCAACAAAAACAGCGGCGACGGGCGGCGGTGAGAGAAGCAACAAAGAATGTGGCGAGAATAAACGAAATACAGTGGGACAAGCTGTGCAAAATATGGATTTATTATTGCGTATGGCAACCGATGCAGTAAATGAATTTTCGGGAGATACTTGTGCGCGCAAATGGATCCTACAGGTGAAAAATATATCCAGCGTTTATGGAATAAATAAACCGTATATAAAGATGTTGATCGTCAGTAAGATAAAAGAAAAAGCATGCATGTGGTTGCATGCAGATCCAGAACGTGTATTGCTACCAACGGAGCAGTTGGCGGCTGAGCTGATGTCAATTTTTGGTGAGAGGAAGTCGAAGTTAGAAACAAGGCGAAAATTTGAGGAACGAAAATGGACAGCGGGCGAAAACTTTGTTGCTTATTCAGACGATAAGGTGATGCTTGCACATGGAATAAAAATGGATGATGAAGAATTGGTGGCGCTCCTCATTGAAGGTATTCCGAATCAAATGCTACGTAACCAAGCCCGTATCCAATGCTTTGAAGATATCCAGCACATAAAGCGGGCATTTGCGGAAGTGAAACTACCGAAAATGGATGAAGCAGACAAGAAGGTGGCATCGGTGAACAATAATAGCAGCACACTCTTGCGTTGTTACAATTGCAATTTGAAGGGTCACTGGGCCAAAGAGTGCAGGAAGCCAAAGCGCGAAAAAGGGTCATGCTATGCCTGTGGTGAGATGGGGCACTTTGCAGCAAAGTGCCTGAAAAACAAGAATGGGGATGAAAACAATTACGTAAGATATTTTGAAATTAATTTTATGAACAATTCTAAATCAAAATTTATTACAGCATGCCTCATAGACACGGGAAGCCCCATTTCGTTCATAAAAATTAGTAAAGTACCTAAAGATGTTATTGAAGTACCATTTTTAAGTTCATTTTAAGGATTAAACAAAAGTTCCTTGAAAACATAAACAAATACACTTTAATTTAATAATAGTGGCAAACGAGTCTATGAGTCATGATGTAGTATTGGGAAGAGACTTTATGGAAGCATGCAACTTATGCTTGAATCTGGACACCTTGAAAATGATTACAGTGGATAAAATTGAAAATCGATGTAACAAGAAAAGCGATAAAATGTTAGAAGAAACAAATATGTACAACAATAGTAAAACAGTTAGCGATAGTGTTAGTCAAGGTAGTAGTAAATGTCAAATGACAAGGTTAAAAATAAATTAGAGAAAGCTGTCAATGCTGAAATAAGCACAGCGGAGAGGGAAATGTTTGAAATTAATGTAATAGATGACACAATTGATTACAAAATAGGTGATCAGATGGATCATAATATGAAATGTCAATTTATTGAGTTGGTAGACCGAATGAGCCGGAGATTCGGTGTGAAATACAATTAAGATTAAATGACCCAAAACCGTTTAGTTGTTCTCCTAGAAGATTAGCATATACTGAAAAAGAAAAGCTGCAGATTATCTTAGATGAGTATCTAAAAAACGGAATTATTAAACAGAGTGATTCAGAGTATGCATCTCCGATGGTGTTAGTGAAAAAGAAAACAGGACACCTAAGGTTATGTGTTGATTACAGAAAACTTAACAAAACAATGGTCAAAGATAATTATCCTTTACCATTGATTGATGATTTGTTGGATAGATTAGTAAATAAAACGATATTCTCGAAGTTAGATCTTAAACATGGCTACTTTCATGTTTTTGTTAATAAGGAATCAATGAAATATACATCTTTTATGACGCCGTTAGGACAGTTTGAATTTTTAAGGATGCCAATCGGGCTAAAAAATGCACCGGCCGTCTTTCAGAGATTTATTAATAGAATTTTCGAGGATATGATAAGGCAGGATAAAGTTATTATATATATGGATGACACTAGCTAGCAAAGGAATTAAGGAACATATGGAAGTACTTAGGGAAGTTTTGACAGGTTGACGAGGAACAAATTAGAGCTTAGAATGGATAAATGTGAGTTTCTGCAATCGAGTGTACAATATTTAGGATTTTTAATATCAAGTAAGGGAATACAGGCCAATGACAAAGGAATAGAAGCAATTAGAGATTTTCCAGTACTTTTTAGGATTGTGTTCATATTTTAAAAGATTCATTAAGGGTTTTTCAACGATTGCAAAACCTTTATATGACTTATTGAAGAAAGACAAAGAATTTTCGTTTGAAGAAAAAGAGTTAGAATGTTTTGAGACACTTAAGAAAAAGTTAGTGGAAGCTCCAGTGTTAGGGTTATATTGTTATAAGGATGAAATAGAGTTACATACAGATGCTAGTGCACAAGGCTTTGGTGCAGTGTTATTGCAAAAGAAAGAGGATATGAAATGGCACCCTATATTTTATTACTCGAAAGCCACAACAAAGGATGAGGCCAAATATCATAGTTTTGAACTTGAGACATTGGCCATCCTGTATGCATTAAGAAGATTTAGAATCTATGTACAGGAAAAGAGATTTAAAATTGTTAGTAGAATTAAACCCTAAGATTGCGAGGTGGGCATTATAACTATTAGAGTACGATTTTGAGTTATTTCATAAAGCAGGAAAGCATATGCAGTTGTGGATGCATTGATCAGAAATACGAACATATTAGTGATAGAAGCTAATAGTTTTGAAGATAATTTAATTATTTGTCAAGCAAAAGATGAAACGTTGAAAGATATTAGGAAAAGGTTAGGGAAAACGGAAGATAAAATTTTTGAAATGAGCAATGGTGTACTTTATAGGAAGGCAAATGGTGGAAGATTGTTGTTTTGTGTACCAGAAGAAATGGAAGAAAAAATTTTATATAAATATCACAATGAATTAGGTCACTTAGGGAGAGATAAGGTTATATATGCTATTGTTAAAACTTATTGGCTTTCGAATATGAAAGAAAAAGTTATTAGGCATATAGGAAATTGTTTGAGATGTGTGGCATTTTCACCGAAGTCGGGAAAAGAAGAAGGAATGCTGCATAGCATTCCGAAAGGGAAACGTGCCGTTTGAGATAATACACATCGATCATTACGGACCGGTAGATAACGGTAAAATAAAGAAACATCTTTTTGTAATAATAGATGGATTCACTAAATATGTTAGGTTATACGCAACAAAAACAACGAACACAAAGGAAGTGATTCTAGCTTTAAAGGATTATTTTAAATCATATAGCAGGCCGAAAGTTATAGTATCAGATAGGGAACCTGTTTTACATCCGAAGATTTTGCAAAATGTATGGAAGAGTATAATATTAAACACATAAAGATAGCGACAGGTTTACCCCAGGCCAATGGACAGGTAGAAAGAGTCAATAGAATAGTAGGGCCGATGATAGCAGACATTGAAAAGGGATTGCATCGGGATGCAGTTATTGAAGACGTAGAATTTTCTCTGAATAATACCAAACAAAGAAGTGTAGCGCAATCTCCCAGCAAGATGTTGTTTGGAATTGAACAAAAGGGAAAAGTTGTTGATGAATTAAGACAAAAATAAGAAGAGCTAGATAATGTTAGTGAAATTAGAGACCTGAAAGAAATTAGAAGAAAAGGATCGGAATCGCAATTTAAAGCACAGAGGTATAATGAAAAAAGATATAATAATAAGAAAAAGGAAAGTACGCAGTACAAAGTAGGAGATTACATTATAAGATATTTCGATAGTACAGGAGGAGTTTGCGAAAAATATTTTAAGTAAATAGCGACTAAGAACAATGTAATAAGTATAAGTTCAAAATTTCGACAAGATCAGGTGATCTTAAATGTCAGGATGGTCGAATTGTAGTAGGCTAGAGGTACGCATACATAAGATTAGTATAGCAACATAGTATATAAACACTAAGTGTATAAACATTATGTCATGGTTCGCTTTCTGGTTGCATTCTCTCTGTTTCACAACATCGGCTCTGTAGCAACAAGCATAGATGCAGATCGCTAACGGAGAGGGAGTCAGTCGAATGCTAAAGCTGAACGAAGTACTACTAGTACTAATAATGTTCAAAAAGGAAAAAGAAATAACGCAAAAGACGGAGAGCATAAAGACGACGAATGTGACAGCGAAGCTGGAAATAGCAACGAAGACAGCGATGAGAAGAGCACAACAAAAGTAACGGCGAACATGACGACAGAAGCGGGGTACGCAGTTACAAGAACAACAGTGCAGACGGCGCCCGCAACAAAAACAGCGGCGACGGGCGGCGGTGAGAGAAGCAACAAAGAATGTGGCGAGAATAAACGAAATACAGTGGGACAAGCTGTGCAAAATATGGATTTATTATTGCATATGGCAACCGATGCAGTAAATGAATTTTCGGGAGATACTTGTGCGCGCAAATGGATCCTACAGGTGAAAAATATATCCAGCGTTTATGGAATAAATAAACCGTATATAAAGATGTTGATCGTCAGTAAGATAAAAGAAAAAGCATGCATGTGGTTGCATGCAGATCCAGAACGTGTATTGCTACCAACGGAGCAGTTGGCGGCTGAGCTGATGTCAATTTTTGGTGAGAGGAAGTCGAAGTTAGAAACAAGGCGAAAATTTGAGGAACGAAAATGGACAGCGGGCGAAAACTTTGTTGCTTATTCAGACGATAAGGTGATGCTTGCACATGGAATAAAAATGGATGATGAAGAATTGGTGGCGCTCCTCATTGAAGGTATTCCGAATCAAATGCTACGTAACCAAGCCCGTATCCAATGCTTTGAAGATATCCAGCACATAAAGCGGGCATTTGCGGAAGTGAAACTACCGAAAATGGATGAAGCAGACAAGAAGGTGGCATCGGTGAACAATAATAGCAGCACACTCTTGCGTTGTTACAATTGCAATTTGAAGGGTCACTGGGCCAAAGAGTGCAGGAAGCCAAAGCGCGAAAAAGGGTCATGCTATGCCTGTGGTGAGATGGGGCACTTTGCAGCAAAGTGCCTGAAAAACAAGAATGGGGATGAAAACAATTACGTAAGATATTTTGAAATTAATTTTATGAACAATTCTAAATCAAAATTTATTACAGCATGCCTCATAGACACGGGAAGCCCCATTTCGTTCATAAAAATTAGTAAAGTACCTAAAGATGTTATTGAAGTACCATTTTTAAGTTCATTTTAAGGATTAAACAAAAGTTCCTTGAAAACATAAACAAATACACTTTAATTTAATAATAGTGGCAAACGAGTCTATGAGTCATGATGTAGTATTGGGAAGAGACTTTATGGAAGCATGCAACTTATGCTTGAATCTGGACACCTTGAAAATGATTACAGTGGATAAAATTGAAAATCGATGTAACAAGAAAAGCGATAAAATGTTAGAAGAAACAAATATGTACAACAATAGTAAAACAGTTAGCGATAGTGTTAGTCAAGGTAGTAGTAAATGTCAAATGACAAGGTTAAAAATAAATTAGAGAAAGCTGTCAATGCTGAAATAAGCACAGCGGAGAGGGAAATGTTTGAAATTAATGTAATAGATGACACAATTGATTACAAAATAGGTGATCAGATGGATCATAATATGAAATGTCAATTTATTGAGTTGGTAGACCGAATGAGCCGGAGATTCGGTGTGAAATACAATTAAGATTAAATGACCCAAAACCGTTTAGTTGTTCTCCTAGAAGATTAGCATATACTGAAAAAGAAAAGCTGCAGATTATCTTAGATGAGTATCTAAAAAACGGAATTATTAAACAGAGTGATTCAGAGTATGCATCTCCGATGGTGTTAGTGAAAAAGAAAACAGGACACCTAAGGTTATGTGTTGATTACAGAAAACTTAACAAAACAATGGTCAAAGATAATTATCCTTTACCATTGATTGATGATTTGTTGGATAGATTAGTAAATAAAACGATATTCTCGAAGTTAGATCTTAAACATGGCTACTTTCATGTTTTTGTTAATAAGGAATCAATGAAATATACATCTTTTATGACGCCGTTAGGACAGTTTGAATTTTTAAGGATGCCAATCGGGCTAAAAAATGCACCGGCCGTCTTTCAGAGATTTATTAATAGAATTTTCGAGGATATGATAAGGCAGGATAAAGTTATTATATATATGGATGACACTAGCTAGCAAAGGAATTAAGGAACATATGGAAGTACTTAGGGAAGTTTTTGACAGGTTGACGAGGAACAAATTAGAGCTTAGAATGGATAAATGTGAGTTTCTGCAATCGAGTGTACAATATTTAGGATTTTTAATATCAAGTAAGGGAATACAGGCCAATGACAAAGGAATAGAAGCAATTAGAGATTTTCCAGTACTTTTTAGGATTGTGTTCATATTTTAAAAGATTCATTAAGGGTTTTTCAACGATTGCAAAACCTTTATATGACTTATTGAAGAAAGACAAAGAATTTTCGTTTGAAGAAAAAGAGTTAGAATGTTTTGAGACACTTAAGAAAAAGTTAGTGGAAGCTCCAGTGTTAGGGTTATATTGTTATAAGGATGAAATAGAGTTACATACAGATGCTAGTGCACAAGGCTTTGGTGCAGTGTTATTGCAAAAGAAAGAGGATATGAAATGGCACCCTATATTTTATTACTCGAAAGCCACAACAAAGGATGAGGCCAAATATCATAGTTTTGAACTTGAGACATTGGCCATCCTGTATGCATTAAGAAGATTTAGAATCTATGTACAGGAAAAGAGATTTAAAATTGTTAGTAGAATTAAACCCTAAGATTGCGAGGTGGGCATTATAACTATTAGAGTACGATTTTGAGTTATTTCATAAAGCAGGAAAGCATATGCAGTTGTGGATGCATTGATCAGAAATACGAACATATTAGTGATAGAAGCTAATAGTTTTGAAGATAATTTAATTATTTGTCAAGCAAAAGATGAAAAGTTGAAAGATATTAGGAAAAGGTTAGGGAAAACGGAAGATAAAATTTTTGAAATGAGCAATGGTGTACTTTATAGGAAGGCAAATGGTGGAAGATTGTTGTTTTGTGTACCAGAAGAAATGGAAGAAAAAATTTTATATAAATATCACAATGAATTAGGTCACTTAGGGAGAGATAAGGTTATATATGCTATTGTTAAAACTTATTGGCTTTCGAATATGAAAGAAAAAGTTATTAGGCATATAGGAAATTGTTTGAGATGTGTGGCATTTTCACCGAAGTCGGGAAAAGAAGAAGGAATGCTGCATAGCATTCCGAAAGGGAAACGTGCCGTTTGAGATAATACACATCGATCATTACGGACCGGTAGATAACGGTAAAATAAAGAAACATCTTTTTGTAATAATAGATGGATTCACTAAATATGTTAGGTTATACGCAACAAAAACAACGAACACAAAGGAAGTGATTCTAGCTTTAAAGGATTATTTTAAATCATATAGCAGGCCGAAAGTTATAGTATCAGATAGGGAACCTGTTTTACATCCGAAGATTTTGCAAAATGTATGGAAGAGTATAATATTAAACACATAAAGATAGCGACAGGTTTACCCCAGGCCAATGGACAGGTAGAAAGAGTCAATAGAATAGTAGGGCCGATGATAGCAGACATTGAAAAGGGATTGCATCGGGATGCAGTTATTGAAGACGTAGAATTTTCTCTGAATAATACCAAACAAAGAAGTGTAGCGCAATCTCCCAGCAAGATGTTGTTTGGAATTGAACAAAAGGGAAAAGTTGTTGATGAATTAAGACAAAAATAAGAAGAGCTAGATAATGTTAGTGAAATTAGAGACCTGAAAGAAATTAGAAGAAAAGGATCGGAATCGCAATTTAAAGCACAGAGGTATAATGAAAAAAGATATAATAATAAGAAAAAGGAAAGTACGCAGTACAAAGTAGGAGATTACATTATAAGATATTTCGATAGTACAGGAGGAGTTTGCGAAAAATATTTTAAGTAAATAGCGACTAAGAACAATGTAATAAGTATAAGTTCAAAATTTCGACAAGATCAGGTGATCTTAAATGTCAGGATGGTCGAATTGTAGTAGGCTAGAGGTACGCATACATAAGATTAGTATAGCAACATAGTATATAAACACTAAGTGTATAAACATTATGTCATGGTTCGCTTTCTGGTTGCATTCTCTCTGTTTCACAACATCGGCTCTGTAGCAACAAGCATAGATGCAGATCGCTAACGGAGAGGGAGTCAGTCGAATGCTAAAGCTGAACGAAGTACTACTAGTACTAATAATGTTCAAAAAGGAAAAAGAAATAACGCAAAAGACGGAGAGCATAAAGACGACGAATGTGACAGCGAAGCTGGAAATAGCAACGAAGACAGCGATGAGAAGAGCACAACAAAAGTAACGGCGAACATGACGACAGAAGCGGGGTACGCAGTTACAAGAACAACAGTGCAGACGGCGCCCGCAACAAAAACAGCGGCGACGGGCGGCGGTGAGAGAAGCAACAAAGAATGTGGCGAGAATAAACGAAATACAGTGGGACAAGCTGTGCAAAATATGGATTTATTATTGCGTATGGCAACCGATGCAGTAAATGAATACTTGTGCGCGCAAATGGATCCTACAGGTGAAAAATATATCCAGCGTTTATGGAATAAATAAACCGTATATAAAGATGTTGATCGTCAGTAAGATAAAAGAAAAAGCATGCATGTGGTTGCATGCAGATCCAGAACGTGTATTGCTACCAACGGAGCAGTTGGCGGCTGAGCTGATGTCAATTTTTGGTGAGAGGAAGTCGAAGTTAGAAACAAGGCGAAAATTTGAGGAACGAAAATGGACAGCGGGCGAAAACTTTGTTGCTTATTCAGACGATAAGGTGATGCTTGCACATGGAATAAAAATGGATGATGAAGAATTGGTGGCGCTCCTCATTGAAGGTATTCCGAATCAAATGCTACGTAACCAAGCCCGTATCCAATGCTTTGAAGATATCCAGCACATAAAGCGGGCATTTGCGGAAGTGAAACTACCGAAAATGGATGAAGCAGACAAGAAGGTGGCATCGGTGAACAATAATAGCAGCACACTCTTGCGTTGTTACAATTGCAATTTGAAGGGTCACTGGGCCAAAGAGTGCAGGAAGCCAAAGCGCGAAAAAGGGTCATGCTATGCCTGTGGTGAGATGGGGCACTTTGCAGCAAAGTGCCTGAAAAACAAGAATGGGGATGAAAACAATTACGTAAGATATTTTGAAATTAATTTTATGAACAATTCTAAATCAAAATTTATTACAGCATGCCTCATAGACACGGGAAGCCCCATTTCGTTCATAAAAATTAGTAAAGTACCTAAAGATGTTATTGAAGTACCATTTTTAAGTTCATTTTAAGGATTAAACAAAAGTTCCTTGAAAACATAAACAAATACACTTTAATTTAATAATAGTGGCAAACGAGTCTATGAGTCATGATGTAGTATTGGGAAGAGACTTTATGGAAGCATGCAACTTATGCTTGAATCTGGACACCTTGAAAATGATTACAGTGGATAAAATTGAAAATCGATGTAACAAGAAAAGCGATAAAATGTTAGAAGAAACAAATATGTACAACAATAGTAAAACAGTTAGCGATAGTGTTAGTCAAGGTAGTAGTAAATGTCAAATGACAAGGTTAAAAATAAATTAGAGAAAGCTGTCAATGCTGAAATAAGCACAGCGGAGAGGGAAATGTTTGAATTGCAACGCATTGATTGCAACGCATTAACTTAACGTTAAATAGAGTAGAATTAAACCCTAGGATTGCGAGGTGGGCATTAGAACTATTAGAGTACGATTTTGAGTTATTTCATAAAGCAGGAAAGCATATGCAGCATGTGGATGCATTGATCAGAAATACGAACATATAAGTGATAGAAACTAATAGTTTTGAAGATAATTTAATTATTTGTCAAGCAAAAGATGAAAAGTTGAAAGATATTAGGAAAAAGTTAGAGAACACCGAAGATACAATTTTTGAAATGAGAAATGGTATACTTTATAGGAAGGCAAATGGTGGAAGATTGTTGTTTTGTGTACCACTCCACACTTCTATGATCAAGACGTTTTGAGTGTTTATATGATCGACTCCACATGAGCAATTCAATTAGACAGTATAGGAATTCGAAACAATACGCCAGCGAAAATGAAAGGGCGACAACAAATTCGGCACTGAGAAGTGCTTATGTTAACACATCCACAACCAATAAAATGCCTTTTGAAGCGGAACAAATAAAAACCGTTATTCAGGCACTGCCGGAACACATAACAGAAAGCCATCGCAGAGAAACAGAACTGCGCCTAACTACTGAAGAGCTGTCCAACCGAGTCAACTCAGGTAACAGAGCCTCCGATCAAGGTTTGCCACCCGGTAAAAATTGAGGGTAAAGTCCAGTGCAATGATGATGGGGACACAGGAGACATATGTCGCCTGGCGACAGGCAGCAATAGCCGCATACTTTATGTTTAGGAATTACCAAGGCAGTTCTCGCCACTATAAGGCGGTAGTCATAATCGGCGGAATTCAAAATCAAAGGCTGATGCGGTTTTATCATCTTTTGGAACTGTGCTGAATTTCAAGGCGATTATAAATCTGCTCGATTTTACGTGAGACAAACGCCCGATACACGTTATCGAGCAAGAGCTAGGCACCCTTAGACAGTGAAACCTCACGCTACTTCAGTATTATGATGAGATTGAGAAAAAACTCACCTTGCTCACCAACAAGATGACTGTCATACGAAGCGTTTATGCGATAACTTCCGGGATGACGCCTTGCGCGTATTTATCTCAGGACTTAGGCGTAACCTCACGGATGTGCTATTTGCACAAAGCCGAAAGATATGCCATCAGCGCTCGCCATGACACAGGAAGTGGAATCCAACCAACGATACACATTCGCAATTTCGTTTGCAAGAAGCCAAGAAGATAAGGACTGTAAACAATATCCCAAGGTACAGGAGCACCAGCAGGCCCCTCCACAAGCCAGCTTGCAAGGAAGTGCCGGGAAGAACCCACACTTTACTAGGCAGCAAAAGGGCACTCTGCTCAACGAATAGGTAGGGTGGCTCGAGGAAGCCCATCGGAGGCTATGGACGTTGGCCCGTCATTGTACAAAATTCAACCATCCCAAGCCCCGATGTTTCCGAAATCGAAGCCGGCCGCGTCTGGCCGCTCGGCCCCTCCTAAAAGGCAAGGAGTCAACCATTTTGCTCAGGCCTCGTATAGTTCGGACACGACTTATGCCGCCGCAGCATCTAGTGCAGCTGGAAGGGTCGACGATGATGCCACACTAGAGTATGACTCGGATGCGATTAATTTTTTAGGGGAAGAGCCCTGCTACCCGTTATCAGACGAAGAGTAGCAGGGATCGACATGAAACTCTTGGTTGACACGGGCGCGTTAAAAAAGTTCATCCGACCATTTTAGGAGTTGAAAGGTGTCCGCCCGGTAGAGACCCCATTTGCCATTCGATTCATGGGTGACCACAATCACAAAAATATGTTTCGTGTCTATTGTTAACCTAACAGCTATTTCCTTTATATTACCAGATCTGACCTCCTTCGACGCGATCGTTGGCCTAGACCTGCTAAAACAGACCAGCGCGTCGCTCTGCCTAGCTTCCGGCCAGCTCAAATGGGGCTCCGAAGCAGAGCAAATTGATTTCCACACTTGCCCCGATTTTCAATGTTTCACGTAAAATATGCGTGAAGCAGTTTCCGAAAGCAAGTGGAAGTCGGGCAACAGAAGTACTGGAATTGGTGCATACCGATATATGTGGACCTATGCAAACTGTTTCCTTGGGAGGTGCACACTATTTTGCTACATTCATAGATGAAAAATCTCCAAATGTATGTAAAAAATGATAGTGATGGCAGCGCGATAGCACAGGTGGCAGCACTGCAGGAAACTATCGATAGCATCAGGAGAGCAGTTGGCTGGAATGATCGAAGAAGAAGTCGCCAAGAAGTAGAAGAAGTTGAAAAAGAAAAGTCGAAAAGAACGCGAATAAGTAAAGAGTTGTGGAAAAGCGTGGTCCTTGAAAGTAGAAGTTGTGTTGCGAGCAATTCAGTCGGTTAAATATTACACATTTGTAACTTTGATATAATAAAAAAAAATTAGACTAAAATTACATTTGGGGGCTCAACCGCCGAATTAAGGTGAAACTGTGTAAATAACTCGTCTTATTGTGAAATTGCGTCAAAAACTGAAAATTAATGTGCAAGTTATCCAACCCATGAACATAGCTCCCTTCCACAGTTTATAAACAAATTTCAATTCTCAATCTCGTCGGCATTTCCTTTGCCTTTGTTTTTGTCATTGCCTTTGCCAGCACTCAGCTACCCGCTAACATAAGCAACCCAAACTTAACGTAAACACAGCTTCCGCTTGGAGACCAAACCACGGCCGACTTATTGCGCATCAATCAAAAACTGCATCGATCAGCATAATTGAATTTCACAATGCAGTGGAATAATTCCAGCATAAAGTTTTTATCGGAAGTTCGGTAATTTTCCGAAAGAAAAGCTTCTGGCCGAGGTTGATTGGATTAGGACTTAGAATTTGAAGATCAGTCTGAATCGGGACGAGATCGTCAACAGCTCGAAGCTAAAGATAAGCTACCAAGTGTCTCGTATTTTTTTTTATTTATGTTAAATAATAAAAAATAAAATTTATTTTTTTTAAATAAATAAAGAGTAACAATTTTAATTGGCGCCCAACGTGTGGCGGCGTATTTAAAAGTTCTAAATAAATATTAACGATAATAAGTTAAAAATAAAACGGAACTCGCGCCGCCAACAATCCATATTTTTAGTGGAAAAATTAAAACATCCACAACAATCCAACGACATCTAACTACTGTGAAAGTGATCGTGGAAAAACTTAATTGGAAATCAATTAATGCAATAATCCAATTAAGAATATAATATAAAAAGGTGGACTGAATACTTAAAACAAATTACGAGAACACAATAATAATAAAAATTCAGAACTCAACTACGAACCCAAAGAAATTCAAACAAAATTTAAAAAAATGTTGAGGCCTTGAAAGCGAGATACGATTCGGTGATCCAGGAATATCTCGACTTAAGGTACATGCGACCAGTTCTTCCTACCCATGACTGCAACGCCTATTATATACTACATCACGCCGTCTTAAAACCGGAAAGCGTAACTACTAAACTCCGTGTAGTATTCAATGCCTCCAGCCCTTCATCGAAATGTACCAATTTAAATGATATCCTTCATGCTGGTCCTGTCTTACAGTCCGACTTGACCATTCAAATTCTGAAGTGGCGGTATTTCCGATACGTGTTCAGCGCCGATATCGAAAAAATGTATAGGCAGATCTGGGTAGATCCGAAACACACTCCATTCCAGCGAATACTTTTCCGTAACAATAGAGGGGAAATCAAAGATTTCGAATTGAAAACAGTAACCTTTGGAGTCAATTGCGCGCCTTTCCTGGCCATCCGAGTACTGCAGCAGCTAGCAGCTGACGTAGAACTCAGCCATCCAAAAGCTAGCAATGTCATTCGAAATTTCATGTATGTGGATGATGTTCTAGACGGAGCGGACTCCACGGAAGAAGCTCAGCTCATGGTGCAAGAGCTCCGAGACGCTCTGAATTCCGCCGGATTTCCATTGAGGAAATGGACCTCCAACCAAAATGAAGTTTTAGCGGCCATTCAGAGCAACCATCTTTTAAATACTGATTTTCTCGAGATCGATGCAGAAAGTACTGCCAAAACCCTCGGTATTCGCTGGAAAGCAACCTCCGACGAATTCTTCTTCGTCCCGCCAGAGTTGGCTATCGAAACGTCCTTTACAAAACGACAAGTCCTGTCCCAAATTCCCAAATTGTTCGACCCTGCAGGCTGGTTAGCGCCGTTTATTGTTCGAGCTAAAATTTTCATGCAGGAGATTTGGCTGCAGGAGCTTGGGTGGGACGAAAACATTCCAAATGAGCTTTTTCAGCGATGGCTTAATTTTCTCCAAAGTTATTCAGTGTTAGAGCAGATACGCATTCCACGCTGGCTATCGTTTCGTCCAGATTTCAAGGTCGAGCATCATGGCTTTTGCGATGGTTCGCAAAAGGCTTATGGGGCGGCCATATATGTCCGCGTAGAAGTGGGCAGCACCATTATGGTGCAACTCCTAACCGCGAAAACCCGGGTAGTACCAGTCAAAACGGTTTCGCTCCCAAGACTGGAGCTGTGCGGAGCGTTATTGCTTTCCGAAATGGCTGCAGCCATCATTCCGCAGATGCCTACGATTAACTTCGAACTTTACTGTTGGACGGACTCCACGATAGTGCTTGCATGGTTAAGCAAGCCAGCGTGCCAGTGGACCACATTTGTAGCCAATAGGGTGACGAAGATCACCCAGGCCACAAAAGCAGAGAATTGGTCTCATGTTCAATCTGAGCATAATCCAGAAGACCTGGCAAGTAGAGGAGTTTCCCTCCAAGATCTAGCCGATAGCCAGTTATGGTGGCACGGACCGACTTGGTTGCATAATTCACGCAAAAAATGGCCAATTCAGGTCGACAACGCTCCGGTGACCGACCTGGAGAAGCGTGCTCTAAAAGTCCATCTCGCAAAAGCTCCTTATGAAGAATTGTTGGCACGTTTCTACAAGCTAGAGAAAGCTCTACGAGTCCTTGCTTATGTTCATCGCTTCATTCAGCGGTGCAGGAAGCAGACATCTCCATCTGATGTGCATTTGCTGGCCACTGAAATCGCCGGTTCCTAATTTCAAATACTCAGCGCAGAGAATTCCCTGTGGAATATCACTGCCTAAGTGAAAAGCGTCCAGTGCCAAGTTCAAGTGCCATCCTATGCATGAACCCGTTTCTAGATCCGCAAGGACTGATCAGGGCGTGCGGCCGTGTGGCGGCTTCCGAAAGCCTTCAATACAATGAACGGCATCCAGTGATTCTTCCGTATAACTGCCTGCTTTCTCGCCTCCTTGCAAATTTCACTCATCGCATAACTCTCCATGGTGGTAACCAGTTAATGGTGCGCCTCATCCGGTCGAAACACTGGATTCCGAGAATTAAGAACCTTATGAAAGCAGTAGTAAATTCGTGCAAAGTATGTGTGATCCACAAAAAGCGGTTGCAAAGCCAACTGATGGGTTCACGTACACTGGCATGGATTACGCCGGTCCGTTCGATAAAAAGAACTATACGGGAAGAGCATGTTTTATTACAAAGCGGTATGTCTTAGTGTTTGTTTGTTTCTCCACCAAGGAGATCCACTTAGAGCCTACATCTGACTTAACGACCGAAAAGTTTCTTGCCGCTTTCTCTCGTTTTGTATCCAGAAGAGGGTGTCCACGTCAAGTCCAGTCAGACAATGGCAAAACCTTTGTTGGCGCTGCCACCCTGCTTTCCCGCGATTTCCTTCAAGCCGTAAAAGAATCGGTGACGAATGCCTATATTCATCAAGAGATGCAATGGCAATTTATTCCTCCGGGGGCACCCCATATGGGAGGCCTCTGGGAAGCAGGCGTAAAAAGTTTTAAAATACACGTTCGAAGAGCTCTCCACGCTCTTGGCAAAAATAGAAGCGTGCCTTAACTCCAGGCCGCTCTCTCCTATGTCTGAGGATCCGACAGATTTGCTGGCTCTGACGCCAGGGCATTTCCTTGTCGAGGGACCCCTTATGTCCACGGTGGAACCCGAAGTAGGGGAAGCGAAGTCCATTCTTAATCGGTGGCAGCATTTGAAGGCTCTTCATCAGCAGTTCCGTGTGTGATGGAAAGAAGAGTATTTCAAAGAACTCCACAAGCGCTCTAAATGGCAGGCCCCGTCCAAAAATCTCCGTATCGATGACATGGTCGTCATCAAGGACGACAACTTACCCTCTAATGAGTGGCGGCTCGGCAGAATTGAGTCTGTTTTCCCAGGAGCCGACGGCAACGTCCGTGTAGTAAATATCCGTACTGCACGTGGAGTTGTTAAACGTCCAGTGGCAAAAGTGGTGCTTTTGCCGACGGAGTCTTCCGAATCTCCACAATAATAGGCGCTCCTCTCGTCCTTAGTTGTAGTTCACTAGCACTAATCATCCATTATTTTTCATTTCGTTTCTCCTTCCGACATTCGACTACGCGCAGGATGGCCCCTCGTCAACAAAACGCACGCAGTGCTCGTGCCGTGGAGAGCAGACGTACCCGAGGTATTCATGCCGCGGTATCCATCCTCTTCGGAAGTGCGCGAGGTTCCTAAAGCTCAGCGCTGAAAAGCGTTTGCGAGCAGTCCTCATTAACAAATACTGCGCCAATTGCCTCGCTCACGAGCATTCCACGGGAGACTGCCGAAGCGGTGATCGTTGCAAGAAGTGCGACCGATCCCACCACACGCTGCTCCACATGCACCAGCAGGTTAGCTCGTTGTCGCGGTCGCAAGCGCGCTCGCGTCTCCAACCGGTGCCAACCCGGCAAGCAGCTTCGGCCTCGTCCCAACGTTCCCGCCGGAACAATCCGCCAACTCAGCGTAGGAGTTCACCGCCACGACGCCCGGAATCGACGACGCCAGGCCCATCGCTCTCGTCGCTGCTGCAACGCCACAGCGTGAACATCCTTCCCACAGCGCTGGTCAAGTTGGAGACCGGGACGAAGACCTTTGAGACCGCAGCACTTATCGATCCGTGCAGCCCCATGAGCTGCATCGACGCTTTGTTGGCGTCAGCCTTTAAGCTTCCGATGACCAATGTTGGCGACGAGAAGGTCTGCACGACGACGATTCGCTCCAGGATCGACGCGAACACGAAGCTGGAGGTCGTGCTCAAGATCGAGCCCAGGGTGCGGATCCGCACACCTGTCCGGGCATTGAGCGACACGGTAGTGTCCAAGTTCCGGGACATCATGCTGGCTGATGACCAGTTCCATCGGCCTGCTACCGCCTCCATGGTCTTAGGAGCAGATATTTATCCTAAGGTTATCCAATCCGGATTCCTGACCTTCGACGAGGGAATGCCGGTCGCTCAAAAGACCGTGTTTGGGTGGATCGTGTCCGGTGCCTGCAGCCTGCCGTAGGCTGGCTTTGTTGCAACCCCAGTGATTGCAAGGGGGGCGGAATGTTCAAGTTACGGGGTTTGGACTGTCACCCGCTCTCCGCTCCCTATTACGCTCTCCACTCCCTCTTACGCTCTCCCGCTCTTCACCACAGAGTCTCCGAGGAGTCTCCGCTGCGCTTGGGAGAACCCAACTCATTAGAATAAGCTTTAGTGTAAAAAACTAACCACGAGCAATAAAGATACGCCCGGTCGCGCCCGCGCATTTACAAATTCAAGTGTTCGCTTTTCTCCGAGTGTTCTATTTTCAGCAAACTATGAATTTTTCAGAACCAGCAATCCCCAGCATCCCAACAGTACCTTCAAGAAGGGAAAAAAGAGGATTGGTGAACGGCCTTGGCAGCTTAATAAAAGTTGTAACAGGAAATATGGACGCTAAAGACGCCCAACAAATAAATGATAAGTTTAACGTTGTTAGGGAAAACAAAGATCAAATTACACAAAAAATTAACCAACAAAGTATACTTAATTAAGAAATTACCTTAAGATTCGAAAACATTACACAACACACAAACCAAGAACAAACAACTATTAACAACTTCATTAAAAATTAAAACAACAATATATATAAAACACTTAATGACGAACACAACCAAATACACTTACTCCAATACATTACTAGAATTAACTTAAATATAGATATTTTACAAACCCACATTAATAACATAGCGGAAAGCATTCTGCTAACTAAACTCAATATAATACCTAAATTCATATTATCAGAAACAGAAATCGAATCCATAAACAAATTTATATCCAATCAGAACATAAAAGTAGAATCCGAAGAACATTTATATAGATTGCTCACCTTAGAAACTTATATTGATAAATCATACATAATATTCCATGTCAAAATACCTATATTTCAGAAACAAATTTTCCAATTAGCACACGTGGTCCCTCTGCCATTACATCAAACTAAATTCTTAATCACACCTAACTACATTTTTTATAACCAAAACGACCAAGTTACGTACTTCGAAGAAAAATGTCCGAAAATACATACGACCTATATATGCGAAAGTGCTCGAGCACAAACCAACTTAATCGACACCAGCTGCATCAAAGGAATACTCCAAGGTCAAACAGCAACATGCGACATTAAAGACATCTTCATATTCAACACCGTGAGAACCAACGTCACATCCTCTTGCCGACCTCCCTTCTTAATCAATGGGTGAGTGATACTAACATTTAACAACTGCACGGTCAATATCAATGGCCTTACATATGACAATACGTTGATGGAATTCGAACAGAAAACAGAACTATCAATAGAGTCGTTCAAGAAGATTAATATTAACAACACGTTCGATGACATAAACCTATATAAACTTCACCTACGGTCTCTGTCCAGTCAAGACGACCTAATTGTCATGAAAACCTCAGCAACAAACCATCTTTACACAATTTAGATTTTATTTGCCTTATTGACCATATGTGCAGCATGTATCCTGACATGTAGGAGAAGGAGCATAACTTTCGCCTCGACAGAGCTCCCGTTGAATTACGCTCCGGCCATTCCATCAATTTGGCCGTCACTCCATTCCAGGGGGGGGAGGAGTTACCGAATCGCCTATACAGAATATACAAAATTCGGTACCACCCGGCAAGCCACCTAGGATCAGTTCATCGCTCCAATAACTCCAACACTGTTGCAATGCTGACGCAGCAGTGGACAGGATGTCGATTGCGACAGTTCTGGTAAACAAAACTAGAACTGCCGCAGCAGCATTTCGGACAATGAAAACACAGCACATTCTTGTAAACATTTTAGCTTAAGTTTTTATTTGACTAATAAATTAGAGTTCAGTTCATTTTGAGACACAAACCAGAGCAGTCGCTTGTTTTCTTAATTAAACTACTTGGATTAAACTACTTGGATTAAACCACTTGGATTCAAATACATACAAGGACACACACACACTAGGGCGCCGTCTGCACTGTTGGTCTTGTAACTGCGTACCCCGCTCCTGTCATCATGTTCGCAGTTACTTTTGTTGATGCGCACAGTGCTCTTCTCATCGCCGTCTTCGTTGCTATCTCCAGCTTCGCTGTCACATTCGTCGTCTTTATGCTCTCCGTCTTTTGCGTTATTTCTTTTTCCTTTTTGAACATTTAATAGTACTAATGTACTAGTAGTACTTCGTTCAGCTTTAGCATTCGACTGACTCCCTCTCCGTTTACGATCTGCCTCTATGCTTGTTGCTACAGAGCCGATGTTGCGAAACAGAGAGAATGCCACCCGAAAGCGAACAATGACTTAATGTTTATATACTATGTTGCTATACTGAACTTATGTATGTGTACCTCTAGCCTACTACAAGGGTATACTAGATTCCTTTAAAAGTATGTACAAGGCAGAAGGAAGCGTTTCCGACCATATAAAGTATATATATTTGTTGACAATACAAAAGTCACACTTATGCGAAGTTGTGTGTATGTGAGAGTGATGAAATAAGGAGGATCGTGGAAAGAGAGCTCGCGGTATTATTGTTCTCTTGGTACTCTGTCGTTGTTGCTTCTGACATGCATGTTATAGAGTAATCAAAGGTATTCGCTTGCAGACATCGAGAGAAAGCGGTTATATTGCTTGCTTAAATAAAATAATTATTGAACAGTACTTGCTTGCTTGTAAAGATATCTTTTCGTTACATACAATTGTAGGGAAATTAATTCCAAAATATAATTGGTTTGGTCTTATCTTTTATTTGATTTTCTTTATACTGTAGTTGTAGTAGTAGTAGTAGCAGACTCCTAGCTGAGCTAGTAATTTTCCTTTGACCAGTAAACGGCAACTTGTTTTCGTCTTTATCACAAGTACCGTATGGTCGTCCATTTACCGCTTCATTCGAATAATATTCTTTATTTGATCAATTTTTAGGAGCAGGGAAGGTCCCGCTCCATTCGAAGTCAACTCGTCATTGACAGCCTGATCTGCATACAAAGATTTCTTAGCCTAGGTCGGGGAGCAGCGCTGCCGGCGTAGCTTGCGGCGTAGCGATGCTTATCTATGTTATCTTATATACATATAGTGACGTATTCACGCCAACTCATCACGCTCAGTTAATTGAATATTCGCGCCACCCAAACTGGGCCGCTCTTGGTAAACGGATTCCCAAGCCTGACCTAGCAGTTTCGTCTGCTCTCTCTAAAGCTCTCCTTAACGTAAACATCCAAGAACATCACATGATTTTACCGTTTAAAGCTATTTTCTGCGTTATCTGCGTGTCGATCGTCTATTACTTCACTTCACAACCTTGGGAGATATTCCGTTTTTTTCCTATTCCTTATTTCTGTAACCCATAGAGGCCCCTCCTCAATCTCACTCACATTTGAAATCAGTCTAAAGTTGAAAGTTATACCGTAAAGTTCAATAAGTCTAAAACCGATATTTAATAAAAACCAAAACCGAATTTATTCAGTGTTTAATTTATTTCGGAGTTGATCCTAGTTTAAATACGGATCATTTGTTCGACTTGAAAAATAAAAACTATTTAACTTTCAGCGTTGATCTTAGTTTAAATACGGATCATTTGTTCGGCTCAATTAAAAAACTATTTAACTGGCGCAGTCGGTAGGATAACTCAAAGATTGCTTGATGCGAAAATATAAAATTTTTAATTCCTGTAATCTGTGTTAACCGCCAAAGAACTTACGTAGTGTTACTGTGAAAGTGAAGTGTTGACCATTAATACGCCTACACTTAAAAGAACAGTGAGACACATCTGTTTAAACAACAGTGAACTTCCAACATTTACCGGAGCTATAAATCCAGAAATTTTTTTTGGTTACTCCGAACAAGTGAATTGCTGGAAAATAAAAAATAAAAAAAAAAGAACCTAAAACTAAATATATTAAGGAATTACCAAATAAGTGAAAAATTAAAATCTAAGTGAAACAAAACATAAGGAAGTAAACCCAAATCAATCAGTTAAAAAAAAAAAAATCTTTAATACGAACTATTAAATAAGTGCATATAAAACAAAACTATATACACTTAAAGAAAATATATATATAAATAAACTCTATCTAAGCTCAACGGAAAATAACAAAAGAAATAAATCTTAACGTGTTTTCAAGAGAGGAGAGTTATAGACTTCAAACGTAACATAAGTGAAAAATCAATAAGAGTGAATAATATTTAAATGAAGACAAACAAAAAACTGAAGATATAAAGTTTGAATAAATTAAAAATAAACTAAAACTATACAATACAAAAATAAAATTAACAATAATAAAATTATGAAATAACCGCTACTCACGAAACATCAGAAACTATAAACATTTAAAAACAAAAAACAAGAAACCAACAATTTTGTACTCTAATAAAAAAAAAAAAAAAAATGGCAGTAGCAGCACCAAGCCCAATAATGCTGTCCGACTCGAACATGATTCAAGTTGAACGACAAATAAATGGAGTCGAACACTTCAACGGGGACCCACAGACCCTGTATACGTTCATCAGCCGCATCGATTTCATCCTGGCACTATATCAAACGACCGACGAACGGCAGAAGCTCACCATCTTCGGACACATTGAGCGCAACATCGCGGGAGAGGTCATCCGCACACTAGGAGTTACGAACCTCACCACCTGGACGGAACTCAGGACTCATCTGATCCTGAACTACAAACCCCAGAGACCAAATCATCTACTATTGGAGGACTTCCGGAATACCCAATTCCGAGGTAACGTTTGTGAATTTTTAGAAGAAGCCGAACGTAGACGGCAGATATTAACAAATAAGTTAGACTTAGAAAGCGACACTGCAGAAACTGCCCTGTATAACCAACTAATACGAACCAGTATAGAAACATTAATTCTAAGATTACCAACTCACATACAGTTAAGAATAGTTAAATGCGAAATTCCGAATTTAAGATCATTAATAAATATATTGCAAGAAAAGGGAATTTATGAAATAGCAACTACATACAAGAACAATACAAAGCCAGTCTCAAATCCCATTAAATCACCTAACAATGCAACTCACAGACAAACAACTAACTACTATAATCATACAACACCATTCCAACCATCATACAACGCCATGTATCAACCAATTCGCCAACCAATTTCATATATACCACCTCAATTACCCAGAACTAACCCTAATCCGTTTTCCCAATACCAATACCGTCAACTTCACCCTCATCCTAACGTATCTGTTATAGCTCAACCTAGACCATTGAATCGTCAACATACATTTGACCAGAACCGACCAGGACTTAATTATTCAAACGCACTAAATACAAGAGAAAATATAACGACCGGTGGACCAGCACTAAAGAGACAATGACCGTCTGACAGTGGACAATCACGTATGAGTTTTGATGAGGCTCGTTACCAAGAAGAATTAGACCAAACTCATCAACAGTTCAATCCTTACATGCATTACGGGAATCATCCCCAATATCCTTTCGATCTTTACATGCCTTACGGGCCGCCCCCCAACAACATCCCGATTTATTACAGGCCTTACGACCCCCCACAACAACATCCGGTTGGCATACAAGAGATGGCAGAGGCACGAGAAGAGCCAACTGAACCTCCTATGGAATTAATAACAGAAGCTGAAACGGCTGAGAATTTTCGGCCCCAAGCCTCGGAACAAGCCAATTCATAATTATTAAACACAAAGGACTCAATTTAAAATGCTTAATAGACACAGGCTCAACAGTAAATATGGCCACTCAACATTTTTTCAAATTACCAATCCATGAGATAGCAAAGAAAATAAACTCAAGTAATGGCCAGTTCATTGCACAAAAGAAAGTAACGTTACCCAAAAATAATCTTTTCCCTAAACCGTACGATTTTTTGATATATCCTTTTTCAACTAAATACGACTTGATTTTAGGACGACAATTACTTGACGAAGGAACTACATCAGTAAATTACGGACCCCGTACAGTTACAATATACGGCCACGTGTGCACGAAATGATCGATGCCTTCCTTCCTTCAGAAGAAATACATATTCAAGATTCACAGAATAATTCCTTTAGGCTAGACCACTTAAATTCCGAAGAAAAAGCAAATTTGATAACCCTCCTAAAAGAATTCCAGGACCTTCAATATAAGAAGGGAGACCAGCTCACATTCACTAATAACGTAAAACACACTATTAGAACATCCCATAATGACCCAGTATACAGAAAGCCTTACGGATACGCACCCGGACTAGATACGGAAGTAGAAAACCAAATAAAAGAAATGTTAGATCAGGGAATAATCCGAGAAAGCAATTCCCCTTATTGTAGCCCCATTGTAGTAGTACCCAAGAAAACAGACACCTCCGGACAGAAGAAATACAGAATAGCCATAGACTACCGTAACCTCAATGAAATAACAATAGCAGACAAATACCCAATACCAAATATGGACGAAATCTTAAGCAAGTTAGGAGGATGCAACTATTTTACTACAATTGACTTAATCAAAGGGTTTCACCAAATAGAAATGGACCCCGAGTCTATCCCCAAAACAGCCTTCACAACTAAGACAGGGCATTACGAGTATACCCGTATGCCATTTGGACTGAAAAACGCCCCAGCTACCTTCCAACGATGTATGAACGATGTACTTCGTCCACTATTAAATAAAATCTGTATGGTATACTTGGACGACATTATTGTATTTTCAGCTTCCTTAGAGGAACATCTTCAATCCCTTAGAGCTGTCTTTCAAGCATTATCTAATGCTAATCTAAAACTCCAATTAGATAAATGCGAGTTTTTAAAACACGACACATATTTCTTAGGACATATGGTTTCTCCAGAAGGTATAAGACCTAACCCGGAAAAACTATGAGCAATTGAAAATTACCCCCTTCCTACTAAGCCGAAGGAGATAAAATCATTTTTAGGACTCACAGGTTTTTATAGAAAGTTCATACCCCATTTCGCACAGATTGCAAAACCCCTAACAACATGTCTTAAAAAGGACAAAAAAGTAGATAGTAAAAACCCGGAATATATTGAGGCATTCAAAAGGTTAAAACTCCTTATTTCTAACGATCCCATACTTCGATCACCAGACTTCAAGAAAAAATTTGTACTCACAACAGACGCTAGTAATGTAGCTCTAGGAGCAGTACTTTCTCAAGATGGTCACCCCATAAGTTATATTAGCAGAACACTTAACGACCATGAAACAAACTACAGTACGATTGAAAAAGAATTACTAGCTATTGTTTGGGCAACGAAAACGTTTAGACACTATTTGCTAGGTCGACATTTTGAAATAGCAAGTGATCACCAACCGTTGTGCTGGTTGCACAAGATGAAGGAGCCCAACGCTAAATTAACAAGGTGGAAATTCAGACTTGCAGAATACGACTTCGATATTAAATACGTCAAAGGCAAAGAAAATCATGTAGCAGATGCCCTATCCAAGATTGCTATAGAGGAAGCGTTCTTTACTGAAGCTACACAGCACAGCGCCCAAGAAGACAACCAGAATTTAATTTCCCTAACAGAAAAAGCGGTAAATAATTACAATAGACAAGTCATTTTCACTAAGGGACCAGAAAAAGTAAAACAGGAGAATTATTATAAGAAAAAGATCATTCATATTTCGTACGAAACACTCACTTATAAAAAAGCCAAACAGTATTTGATAGATTACTTCGTAAACAACCACAGCGCTTTATACATAGACAGCGACGCTGATTTTGAAACAATACAGGCAGCCCATAAAGAAATTATCAACCCAAGCACCACAAAGGTAATTAGAAGCCTAACTTTACTAAAAAACATTAAATCATATGCAGAATTTAAGGAATTAATCCTTCAATCCCATGAAAAGTTATTGCACCCAGGAATCCAGAAAACTAAGAAATTATTTAGTGAAAACTACTTTTTTCCAAATAGCCAACTACAAATCCAAAACATTATAAACGAATGTCAAGTTTGTAATCTAGCAAAGTCAGAGCATAGAAATACCAAAGTCCCATTTAAACTCACGCCAAGTATAGAATTCTGTAGAGACAAATTCGTTAGAGATATTTATTCAGCCGAAGGCAAACACTATTTGAGCTGCATAGACACTTATTCAAAATTCGCTACACTAGAGCAGATAAAAACCAAGGACTGGATAGAATGCAAGAACGCCCTGATTCGCATATTTAATCAATTGGGAAAACCGAAGCTATTAAAAGCAGACAGAGATGGTGCATTTTCAAGTCTAGCATTAAAAGAATGGTTAGAAACAGAAGGAGTGGAACTACAGCTAAATACCACGAAAACAGGAGTAGCAGATATAGAACGTTTTCATAAGACCATTACGAAAAAATAAGAATAATCAATACTATGAAAAATACTGAAACAGACCTGAGTAAAATAGAAACTATACTTTATACTTACAATCACAAAACAAAACACACCACGGGACAAACGCCCGCTCACATATTCTTATACGCAGGACAACCTACCTTGAACACGCAGGAACTAAAGAGAACTAAAATAGACAAATTAAACAAAAGTAGAGAAGACCACGATATCGACACAAGATACAGAAAAGGACCATTACAAAAAGGCAAATTGGACAACCCATATAAACCAACCAAAAACGTAGAACAAACAGACCGGGACCATTACAAAATTACTAATAGAAACAGAGCTATGCATTACTACAAAACACAATTCAAAAAACGAAAGAAAATTAATCAAACCCATACCCCGACTCAAATGGCTACCAGTTAGACTACACAGATTCACAATTATATTTTGAAAAAGAAAACAAAGTGTATAGTAATGAAAATAAAGAAATAAACAATGAATGTGTCACCAATATAATTAAGCACCTAAATCCAATCTGTAATTTTAAGCCAATACCCACCAATGAATTAATGAAATATATAGAATAATGATGTATACAAAACTAAAATTAAGAAAAAACCAAAATGGAATGGAATGGAAGAAGTTCCACTACCCTTACTATATCCATTAATCCCAGCCCAAGTATAGGCTTATCTTTAAGGGAAGGGAAGTGACGTATTCACGCCAACTCATCACGCTCAGTTAATTGAATATTCGCGCCACCCAAACTGGGCCGCTCTTGGTAAACGGATTCCCAAGCCTGACCTAGCAGTTTCGTCTGCTCTCTCTAAAGCTCTCCTTAACGTAAACATCCAAGAACATCACATGATTTTACCGTTTAAAGCTATTTTCTGCGTTATCTGCGTGTCGATCGTCTATTACTTCACTTCACAACCTTGGGAGATATTCCGTTTTTTTTTTTTCCTATTCCTTATTTCTGTAACCCATAAGCCCCTCCTCAATCTCACTCACATTTGAAATCAGTCTTAAGTTGAAAGTTATACCGTAAAGTTCAATAAGTCTAAAACCGATATTTAATAAAAACCAAAACCGAATTTATTCAGTGTTTAATTTATTTCGGAGTTGATCCTAGTTTAAATACGGATCATTTGTTCGACTTGAAAAATAAATGACCAAGAAATTGAGCGTGCTTACAACAAAAACAGCATTATGAAGGAGCTAGTATACAAAATCGGAGGAAGCAAATTTATACCTTCTGAAGGGGACAGTTCTAGAACAGGAGGAAAAGCTTGAGAATTTTGTCGCCTGCGAAGAACAGGTGGAATTGTGTTCGCGTATTGCCCTACCCTACCTAAGACCACTTTCCTTAATGTGATGGCCCCTTAAGTACCCTACGTCCGGAGAAACATCAGCCGAGTCAGTATTAAATTTTTTAAAAATTCATGTTTTCAATATTCATTGTTGCTTAATAATTAATAAAAATATTTATAGCCAAATATAAGTACATAATAAAGTAAACAAGTAAATATGTAAATACAAACTAAAGTATGATAAGTCGGGAGAATCTAAAGCAAAGGTGTTTTTATTTATTTTTTTTTTTTTGTTCTTTGTTGCGAGATCAGAAAGAAGTTATAAAAGTTATAATTAAAGAGTTAAAGTGTACTAGCTGCTAAATATATATTTAAGAGAAGGAACGAAGCATTCATTTAAATTCTCCCATAATTTCCAGTGCATTTTCCTCCATAATCTTGTTCCATCGTTATTGTTACTATGGTAATGAATTATTCGCTTCAAATATTTATTGTGACTGATCTTGAGTACAATATTACTGCATACAGGCAGCCAAATTACATGCTAAAGGGAGTCTCACAATAAGAGAAAAAGCTTTTGGTTACCGCGACCAAAAGAGGGAGAAAGTGCATTGACCTTATTACATACATATTTTCAACACTCCCCCACACCAAGCACTGGGCACTCTGGTTGTCGCTATAAACCTTAGTTGCCTGGGTTTCACCAAAACCCATTTCGTTGACCAATTTCTGAACATACGCCAGTTCCTTCGCTGCCATGGAAAGTGCCACATACTCTGACTGTGTGCTGTGCTGACCACTGATTGTTTCTTTGAGTCCCACGTAAAGGCAGCTCCTGCAGCAATACATGCCCATCCAGTAAAGGATTTTCGGTCCGTGGTGTCACCAGCCCAATCCGCATCAACATAGCAATGTATAGGCACACCAGTACGCTCGTAGTGTAACTGCAAATCAGCTGTGCCCCTCAAGTATCGCAGAACTCGCTTTGCACCGGCTTCGTGCTCTTTATGTGGGTCAGCGTTCCGTTGTGATAGCTTAATAACCGAATGCATAATATCAGGTCGAGTTGTGATTGCCAGATACATTAATGAGCCAATCAGCGATTGATAGGTGACTTGATTCACCTTCTGAAAATCGGACTTGTCACATTTTACTTCAAAGCCTGCTTCTAGTGGGATGAGATTCGGCTTACAATCCTGCATTGAGTAATCATTGAGAAGGCTCTCAATATACTGCTTGTGGCCAATCCTGATGCCACCAGTTTCTCCGTCACGTTTAATTTTGATACCCAGGAAATGTCTTAGCTCGCCCCCGTCTACGACATCAAATTCTTTTGAAATTGATGCTTTAATATCGCAAAGTTCCTCCTTGCTTGAACTGGCTATGATAAGGTCATCTAGGTCAACAAGGTTGTTACTTTTTCCAGAATTACGGGTGTAAACACATGGCTCGCTAGGGCATGAAGAAAACCCAATCTTTTGCAGTACTTCAGTAGTTTATTCCATTCTCGGCCGCTCTGCTTCAGTCCATATATAGATTTGTGTAGCTTCAGCACCTTCTTTGGATATCGTTCATCGATGAATCCCTCTGGCTGCCTCATATATACCGTTTCGTGAAGATCACCATTCAAATATGCAGACGAGACGTCCATTTGGTGCATGTAGAGTCCGTTTTCCACAGCCAAAGCCATTACTAGTTTGATTGATGAGTAGCGTGCCACTGGTGAGAACGTATCCGTGAAGTTAACGCCGCATCGCTGAGCGCACCCTTTTGCGACAAGTCGAGACTTAAAGCGCTCGACCTTGCCCATCTTGTTACGCTTCACTGCAAAGACCCATTTCGACCCAATGGCCTTCTCACCTGCCGGCAAATCCACCAATGACCAGGTTTTATTCGCACGTAGGCTCTCCAACTCCTTCTGCACTGAGGTTCTCCATTCCTCAGAGTTTCGAATGGTTAAAGCCTCCTTGACGCTTGTTGGAATCGGAACCTCATCCGTACTCATGCCGTTGACCATGTTGTATTGTTTTCGCGGTCTTTCAGGTTTACCAGTGTAAATCTTCTTCGGCCGTCCAGGTCCACTGACTTCGGTGGCTTCATTGTCTTCAGTGGATGACGCTTCTCCCTTTGAATCGGGTTGCTCGATAGACGCAACGTCGTCATCGTGTTTATCGGACACCTGGAAAACATCATCTCGTTTCTTACCCTCAGCAACACAGATTGGAAGGTGCTGCATCTCCACATGTTGAATATCGGGAGAAGGTACTGTTTGCCCTGCCGTCATCCTGGTCGTTTTCAAATACAATTACGTCAAGAGCAACACAGGCATTCTTCCTGGTAGGATTGAACAGGCGATATCCCTTAGAAGCATCAGAGTATCCAACCAAAATATTTTCTTCGCCCTTTCTTAGTGGATTTGTTTAGCACGATAGCCTTCGACCCAAACATCTTCAGTCCATAGTGAGTCGCCGACGCCATAGTCCTTGCCATCATCATAGTCCTTGCCATCTCGACCAGGGTTCGGTTAGCGAACTCCGCTACACCGTTTTGTTGTGGGTTCTGTGGTACCGTCAATTGTCTCTTTATGCCGTTTTCTGTCAAGATAGATTGAAACGCTTTACTCAAATACTCACGCCAGTTGTCGCTCCTTAATGCTTTCAACTTCTTGCCGCTTTGGTTTTCGGCAAACGGTTTAAACTCCTTGAATTTGGCCAGTATTTCATCTCTCGTCTTTATGAAATACACAAGCATGTATCTCGATTTGTCATCTATAAAGGTGACAAAATAGCGTGCACCTCCAACAGACGTCGCTTGCATTGGACCACAGATATCACTCCAGTACTTCATTTGTGCGATTTCCAGAGGCTTTTCGGAAAGTCTTCAAACATATTTGGCTTTTTGCGCAACTCAAACAGTCGGTTTCTTTTGCGCCACTTAAATAATTTTTCTTAAGTCCGAGTACCATTTCTTGTTTGATCATTTTATTCAAGCTTGCAAAGTTTAAATGACCGAATCTCTGGTCCCACTTTCTCATCAAATTTGTCTGTGCAACGAAACATGCACTTTCAACTTTTCTTTCATTTTGGAACAGAAACAAATCACTTTGCTGTTCAGCAATCAAAACAACTTTATTCTTATCATTCTTTAAAATTCCGCGCCTGTTTTCGAACGACACACGAAATCCGTTTTTAATTGCCTTCGACACCGACATAAAGTTGCATTGTAAATTCTTTACAAAGAGTACGTCGATCAATTCAAATGATGAGTTGCGCCAGGTTATTTTCACTGTACCACGACCGTCAGCCATAATACACTTATTGCCAGCCAAATGAATGCGCTCTTTATGCTCTCTGAAGTTTTTAAACATCGATCTCTCACTGCACAAATGAGCCGTTGCTCCTGAATCAAGGCATTTTTTGGCAATTCGCCAAGCTGTACAGTTGAACAGAGCACAGAGAATGATTTCTCGGTATTTAAGTTTTCGCTCTCTCTATGTTCTCCTTTCCTTTGACTACAGTTTACAGCTTTGTGGCCGCTGTGGCCACAATTCCAACAATTAACTGTTCTTTTCCCGTTAGGCAGTTGCTGATTATTTACTTGCACACTCTTCTTCATGTCACCTCTCGGTTTTTGTTTCGCAGACCGAATTCAAAATGCACTTTGTTCGCTTTTTGCAGAATGTTCTTAATTTGCCATACTCCTTTGTCCTTCCTCTTGTAATTTTATTTTTAACATTTTCAATGTGGGCAACTCATCGCGCGTTCTGCAACTACGAAACATTCAAACGATTCCGGCAAACTGGACAACAGGAGAATACTAATGACCTCTTATTGGATCACCAATTGGATTTCATTTAATTTTTCGACAACCGCATAAAAATTGTTCACATGACTTGAAACAACTTCTGTTTCAGACATTTTCATGTGCAACAACTGCTTTAGCAAACATATACGTCGTGCCGGTCCTGAGGGAGTGTGGATTTCACTAAGCCTTTGCCATGCCTCTACAGTGGTCTCACAGCTTTTTATATGGTTAATTTGGGATGTCTTAATGCATAGCATTATACTTGCTAATGCTTTTTCGTCCTTCGCGTTGAACAAAGCCTTTAGCTCAGCACTATCATTTTCGTTTTTAACCACACGTCCACACACTACCCCCCATAATTCCGCATGAATTAAGACACTCTTCATTTGTACAGCCCACGCACTGTAGTTTTTATCATCAAGCTTTTCTATTTGGTTTATTGATGAACTCATTTTTATTTTGATTATTTTTTCGTATTAAATCTCCGAATCACAATATTTAAAGATGCCGAATATTCTAATCCGTTTAGAAATATTCACTTTTATGTCCGCGTGAGCTGGGCCCATAACCTATTCGCTTCAAATATTTATTGTGACTGATCTTGAGTACAATATTACTACATGCAGGCAGCCAAATTACATGCTAAAGGGTGTCTCACAATAAGAGAAAAAAGCTTTTCGTTACCGCGACCAAAAGAGGGAGACACAGTGCATTGACCTTATTACATACATATTTTCAAAATGAATTATTAAAGAGAGAAGGGAAAAATAAAAAAAAAGTGTGAGAGAGGGTCGCGAGTAAATTCGGTTGGATTGTCTATTTATATTCAATCGGCTACTGCCGCCTCTCCATTGGAACAAATAATTTATTCGCAGTGTGTCCTTTCGAATTCTTTCTTTACTTGTAAATACATGGAGAGAAAAATTCAAAAATACTTTAAAAAAAAATTCCAAACATATTTACTTTTACTAATTGGCTTCCATGAATTTATTTTTTTTGGGTGTATGATAAAAAATGAAATTTTGTACACCATCATAATGATGACCACTCGTAAAATTTTCTCAGTGTATTTTATGGAATATTTTCAATAAAAATGTTTCGTAAATAAAACTCACTCAACTTTTCACTACTGGGCGAATGATCGATCTCCCGGCGCAGATGAAATGAAATTAAAGCGTGGCATTTTCCACAAATACTTTGAGATGGTATCATTTCGGATTACACGACTGCAAACAAACTTTTATAAATCCTTACTCGAAAATTTAAACGAGCACTCTCGTTTTCTTCTTAAAAAAAAATAATTAGCTTAGGTTACCTTACATACTATATAAAAATATTAATTACTAATAGGATTCCAATTTAAGCAAGTAAAATTACAAATGACATGACTAAGTCTCCTACTCGAGTACACAATTTTTTTATAGCTTCATTTTTTATAGCTTCATTCATACTTCATTTTAAAATTTAACTTCTTTCTCTCTCCGTTCAAAATTGCGGTTTGGGGACTAATACATTTGAGTAAAGGTTAGGTCAGACATTTAGCATTTTTACATATAATTTAGCATTTTGATTAATTTAAACTCGATTTAATTTAATTTTAATGTCCACTTCCTCAAGAACTTGCGCAGCATTCTGGACTACCAATCACTCTAAATTTTCAGTAACTTTAACCTCACTTTGGGGTAATACTTAGTTGTTGCTTTTTTTAATTAATTTAAAGAACCCTCCTGGGGTCCCGGTTTATCGCCGGTTGCGATCCCGCTGCTGCTGCTTATCCTCTTCTGCTGCTCGCTGGTAAGGCTCTCCACTAAACGACCTGATTAGGTTGTTTCTTCTCATTCTGCCCGCCTGTGGCTGTCCCAGTCGACCCTTGGGGTCAGGGCAGTGATGCTGAGGTGCGATGGCTACGCCAAGCGAAGATTTTTCCGGCTTAAATCTTTCCTGGAAAACACACGTAACCTTAACCCGCGCACCGATAATGTCGAGGAAGACTCTCTCTAATACTATTTCACGCGACAAAAAAAATTCTCACGCCCGCAGGTTTGATTCTTTTTCCGGCACGAACTTTCCACAACTTGACTCGTCGACTGTTTTATTAGAAAGAAAATGATCCGGAAACTAAACCCGAGGTGCAGGCCAATGGCGGAAATCACGATCAGCTGAAACCCAGTCTTTTTGCGATAATTGAATTATCCCAAAACTTTCCGGGTGCAGCTGATATGGGTTGCATCCCGTCTAGTATATTTCAGCTACTTAATACTGCATCTAGCGTGACCCTAAATTAGTGTGTCACCGTCGACCGCAAACTTCCTATCTATTATTTATCGGGAACTATATTATCATTATATATATTATTATATATATATATGTAAGATTGTTTATTATTATTGTTTATTATTAATTTAATTATTAGTTTAATTCTAAATGCGGTAATTATATAAAGTATTCTTAGTTTGTGACCGAACGACTGCTGCTGAGAACTCGACTGACTGCAACGCTGACTTCCACTCAACTCCGCTGCTGCCTTGCGATCGTTCCTTCGATGACTGATTGTCGATAACTTCGATTTCCGACAATCATGTTGCTGCTCAACAGCGCTGCCAACCGGGTTGTTGCCAGCCTTCAGCCTTACTCCATGTTACATTCGGCCCTCCTGATCATCATCATCCGACCCGGATGACAATAGGTCTGCATTTTCGGCTATGTACTTCCACAACTTCATGTTGTCACAGCTGGTGGATGTGACATTGGGTCCTTCGACGTTTGCTGCTTTTTTAACGTCATATCTGCCATTGTCTTTGACTCCTGTGACTTCGTATGGACCTAAATACCCGCTTGCCATCTTGCGGCCAGCTACAAATTGGGTCCTTTTAATTGCAACCAGATCACCTGCTTTGTATTTGTATTCAGCTCGGCGCTTTTTGTCGTAATTGCGCTTGTAGTCCTTCTGCGCCTGCTCGATGTTGCGTTTTACCAGCTGTCTCATCTCATAGCGGTCCTCGTTGAATTGACAGACCACTTCTTCTTGGAGCAGTTCCAGTAACCGATCCTCAACTCGGGTGTACATCTTGGTGCCAAACATGACCTCAAATGGTGACAGCTTCAGTGATGAATGCACGTGACAGTTGATCGCCTTTTGTACCTCAGGCACATATTTGTACCACTTCGACGGTTCGTCTGAATATTCTAATCCGTTTAGAAATATTCACTTTTATGTCCGCGTGAGCTGGGCCCATAACCTATTCGCTTCAAATATTTATTGTGACTGATCTTGAGTACAATATTACTACATGCAGGCAGCCAAATTACATGCTAAAGGGTGTCTCACAATAAGAGAAAAAAGCTTTTCGTTACCGCGACCAAAAGAGGGAGACACAGTGCATTGACCTTATTACATACATATTTTCAAAATGAATTATTAAAGAGAGAAGGGAAAAATAAAAAAAAAGTGTGAGAGAGGGTCGCGAGTAAATTCGGTTGGATTGTCTATTTATATTCAATCGGCTACTGCCGCCTCTCCATTGGAACAAATAATTTATTCGCAGTGTGTCCTTTCGAATTCTTTCTTTACTTGTAAATACATGGAGAGAAAAATTCAAAAATACTTTAAAAAAAAATTCCAAACATATTTACTTTTACTAATTGGCTTCCATGAATTTATTTTTTTTGGGTGTATGATAAAAAATGAAATTTTGTACACCATCATAATGATGACCACTCGTAAAATTTTCTCAGTGTATTTTATGGAATATTTTCAATAAAAATGTTTCGTAAATAAAACTCACTCAACTTTTCACTACTGGGCGAATGATCGATCTCCCGGCGCAGATGAAATGAAATTAAAGCGTGGCATTTTCCACAAATACTTTGAGATGGTATCATTTCGGATTACACGACTGCAAACAAACTTTTATAAATCCTTACTCGAAAATTTAAACGAGCACTCTCGTTTTCTTCTTAAAAAAAAATAATTAGCTTAGGTTACCTTACATACTATATAAAAATATTAATTACTAATAGGATTCCAATTTAAGCAAGTAAAATTACAAATGACATGACTAAGTCTCCTACTCGAGTACACAATTTTTTATAGCTTCATTTTTTATAGCTTCATTCATACTTCATTTTAAAATTTAACTTCTTTCTCTCTCCGTTCAAAATTGCGGTTTGGGGACTAATACATTTGAGTAAAGGTTAGGTCAGACATTTAGCATTTTTACATATAATTTAGCATTTTGATTAATTTAAACTCGATTTAATTTAATTTTAATGTCCACTTCCTCAAGAACTTGCGCAGCATTCTGGACTACCAATCACTCTAAATTTTCAGTAACTTTAACCTCACTTTGGGGTAATACTTAGTTGTTGCTTTTTTTAATTAATTTAAAGAACCCTCCTGGGGTCCCGGTTTATCGCCGGTTGCGATCCCGCTGCTGCTGCTTATCCTCTTCTGCTGCTCGCTGGTAAGGCTCTCCACTAAACGACCTGATTAGGTTGTTTCTTCTCATTCTGCCCGCCTGTGGCTGTCCCAGTCGACCCTTGGGGTCAGGGCAGTGATGCTGAGGTGCGATGGCTACGCCAAGCGAAGATTTTTCCGGCTTAAATCTTTCCTGGAAAACACACGTAACCTTAACCCGCGCACCGATAATGTCGAGGAAGACTCTCTCTAATACTATTTCACGCGACAAAAAAAATTCTCACGCCCGCAGGTTTGATTCTTTTTCCGGCACGAACTTTCCACAACTTGACTCGTCGACTGTTTTATTAGAAAGAAAATGATCCGGAAACTAAACCCGAGGTGCAGGCCAATGGCGGAAATCACGATCAGCTGAAACCCAGTCTTTTTGCGATAATTGAATTATCCCAAAACTTTCCGGGTGCAGCTGATATGGGTTGCATCCCGTCTAGTATATTTCAGCTACTTAATACTGCATCTAGCGTGACCCTAAATTAGTGTGTCACCGTCGACCGCAAACTTCCTATCTATTATTTATCGGGAACTATATTATCATTATATATATTATTATATATATATATGTAAGATTGTTTATTATTATTGTTTATTATTAATTTAATTATTAGTTTAATTCTAAATGCGGTAATTATATAAAGTATTCTTAGTTTGTGACCGAACGACTGCTGCTGAGAACTCGACTGACTGCAACGCTGACTTCCACTCAACTCCGCTGCTGCCTTGCGATCGTTCCTTCGATGACTGATTGTCGATAACTTCGATTTCCGACAATCATGTTGCTGCTCAACAGCGCTGCCAACCGGGTTGTTGCCAGCCTTCAGCCTTACTCCATGTTACATTCGGCCCTCCTGATCATCATCATCCGACCCGGATGACAATAGGTCTGCATTTTCGGCTATGTACTTCCACAACTTCATGTTGTCACAGCTGGTGGATGTGACATTGGGTCCTTCGACGTTTGCTGCTTTTTTAACGTCATATCTGCCATTGTCTTTGACTCCTGTGACTTCGTATGGACCTAAATACCCGCTTGCCATCTTGCGGCCAGCTACAAATTGGGTCCTTTTAATTGCAACCAGATCACCTGCTTTGTATTTGTATTCAGCTCGGCGCTTTTTGTCGTAATTGCGCTTGTAGTCCTTCTGCGCCTGCTCGATGTTGCGTTTTACCAGCTGTCTCATCTCATAGCGGTCCTCGTTGAATTGACAGACCACTTCTTCTTGGAGCAGTTCCAGTAACCGATCCTCAACTCGGGTGTACATCTTGGTGCCAAACATGACCTCAAATGGTGACAGCTTCAGTGATGAATGCACGTGACAGTTGATCGCCTTTTGTACCTCAGGCACATATTTGTACCACTTCGACGGTTCGTCTGAAGACAGCTTTGATATTATTGCCAAAATTAAACGATTTACTCGTTCTATCTGGCCGTTGCCTCTGGCCACTCCAGTAGTTGTGCAGACGTGTTCCACGTTATGGCTGCTCATAAATTGTTCGAACGCACCACTCGTAAAGGCCGTTCCTTTGTCGCTAACAATTCGCTTAGGGAAACCAAAAATGTTTGACCAGTCGGTCAGCCTCTTGACCACTTCTTCCTGTCCGGTTGATTTGGTTGGGAATAACCAGACAAACTTTGAAAACGCATCGACTGTTGCCAGAATGTATTTATACTGTTTGGCCGATGAATCCATTGGCCCCAAATGATCGATGTGTAGTGTGTGCAACGGTGCGTCTCCTTTATCTATGCAATTTAGATATCCCTCCTGCTTTCCCAACTTTTTGCTGTGGATGATACATTTTATACAGTTAGAAATTAGCTTTTTTACCTTGTATTCCAAATGAGGAATAAAAAATTGCTGCTGTATGCTATGCATCGTCTTTTGCAACGACAAATGGCCAACTTCATGTGCGCTTTGAATCACCTCCCTCTCCATTAGTGCAGGGACAACCAGTAGTTCATTGCCATTGACCATACTATACAACAGGCCACCTTTTAGCTTGTAGGGTTGGAATAGACGATCTTTTAGAATTTCCAGGATTGCTCTAATTGAATCATCGTTCTGCTGCGACTTTTTAATACGTGCTGTCAACTCGGATGTTATCATCATGCATGCTTGGGGATGGCGGCTTAAAAAATCAACGTGTCTCATTCTTTCTCCTGCACGATGTTCGGGTTGAAAATTAAAATCCTGCATATAGAGAATCCATGGGCCAACTTCTCTTGGGACATCTGCTTTTTTTGTTGTCTGTTTAAATGCGACACAGTCCGTGACGAGCTTGAAAGGGACTCCCAATAAATAGTGTCTGAACTTTTTCAGAGCTAAGTATGCGGCTTTTACTTCAAGGTAGTAACTATGACGATTTGATTCGGCTTTTGTAGTTTTTCTGCTCCAAAAGCAGACTGGGTGAAAACTGCCTTCGAACTTCTGCAATAAAACGGCTCCTAACCCGTCCTTAGAGGCATCTGTATGAAGTTCGGTTTCTGCTTCTCGTGAGTAGATCCTCAATACTGGTTCGTTTACCAGAATCTCTTTCAGCTTATTCACCGACTGCTGCTCTACTGGTCCAATGTTGAAAATGGCATCTTTTTTTAATAGGTCCGTCAGTGGTCTCGCAATTTGGGCGTATCCAGGTATGAATTTTCTGAAGAATCCTGTGAGACCCAGAAATCCTTGAACGGCTTTTACATTCTGAGGTGTTCCAAAGGAATTCACTGCTGATGTTTTCTCTTTTCCAGGGCATATTTGTCCACCTTCGATAATATGTCCCAGGAAATGAATTCGCCTCTGCATAAAGTTGCACTTCTTCCATTTTATTTTTAGACCAAATTCTGCAGCTCTCTTAAGTACCATTTCCGTCTTTTCCATGCATTCTTCTGGGGTAGCGGCATATACAATTATGTCATCCATATATAGCTGCATTATATTGGAATTGATTAGTTCTTGAAAAATAAATTGAACGAACCGTATAAACGCTGCTGGGGAATTCTTAAAACCAAAGGGCGCTTTGTTAAACTCGAATAAGCCTTCTCGGGTAACAAATGCTGTGTACGGCTTGCTGGCTTCTTCTACGGCCACATGAAAAAATCCGTTCTGTAAGTCCATGGTTGTAAACCATTTGGCACTCTGCAGTTTTTCAAGCACCTCCTCCATTATGGGTACCGGAAAACAATCCATCAGAACCATGGTGTTCAATTTTCTATAGTCCACGCAAACGCGTAGGGTACCATCCTTTTTCTTGACAACGACTATGCGACTGGCAACATTTGATGTAGATTTACGGACGATTGACTGCTCGACCCATTCCTCTACCTGCTTCTTTACAGCTATAGCTTCTTCTTCAGATAGTCGGGTGTGTCCATGGCGAAAGGGTTTAATCACGCCATCAGGAATAATTTTGAGTTCGACTGGACATTGCTTTATCTGCTTGGGTGGTGTTTCGTATGTTCTCTCTATCATGCGTTCAACGTCTTCTCGGTATTGTGGTGCAACTGTAAAAGAAGATTCTTCACAAATATTAACCATTTGGGAATACTCAACCGCTTGTTTTTTATCTGCTTCCAGGTCAAGAAAAGTATAGCCTTCTGCACTACAGATAAGACAAAACTTGCTGATAAAATCGTGTCCCACTATTCCATCGCAACTGAATTTAGAATCGTGGACGACTAAAACGTTGTGGCTTGCTTCCACCTGGTCGGTCTTGATTAATGCTCTGAAGCATCCAATCGGCTGTGTTGAGGCATTTCCCAAACCTCGCAATACTGTTGCAGTGCGGTTTAAATCAACATCTTTCATCTTCTTGAATATAGCTTCTTTAATTATGGTCACATCTGATCCTGTGTCCACCAGACAGTTGATGATAATCCCATTTATGATTACTGGCTTTGTTCGTGCACTATCAACGTGAATGCGCATGCTGTTTACTTTTTCCGGACACTTGCTTGAGATATGGCCCTCTTGATTACAGCTTAAACATTTGGTAGGAAGTGTACAATCCTTTCGTTTGTGTTCCCTCGAACCACAGTTGAAGCAGTGATCTGCTTTTACACCTTGTGTAATTTGCTTTGGTTTTGGTTGAATATTCGGCTTGTCAACAATATTCAGACTCTCGTAGATTTCGAATTCTTGCTTTAATTCCTTAAGAGTTTTACAACGGAGCATAGCACCCTTATACTCCTTTTTAATGTCGAGGCCGTTTACGATATGAGTTATCAAAGCAACTGTTTCAACTTCACCTAAGGCTGCTATTTTCTTCATTTGTAACAAATAGTCGTGTAGAGTTTCCTCCCTCTTCTTCTTCCTGTCTTGCAACTTTTTGTGAATAACGGCGCTATTATAGCTGCCTGAAAATTCTTCAATTAGTAACTCTTTGAGTTCAGTGTATCCACTGACACATTCAGATTCTAAGAAAAGTTCTGCTGATCCAATCATCTTACTTCTGGCTTGAACATATTTTTGTTTCTCCGAAAGTTCATATGCCTCGGCATTTTTCTCAAAAATTTCAAACCATTTTTTAATAGGAATTGATTTGCCATCACAGTCACTTACAACTTTTTCAAATTTTTCTGCAGCGATAATTACTTGCCCCTCTTGTTTAGATTTTGCCAACATGCTCTGGGTTAGAGTATTCATCATTTGTTCAAATTTCTCTTCGACTTTAGCACTAGCGTCTTTATTCTGCTTCTTTGCCTCTGCTTCTCCTACAGGCGCCAACTTTTGATCTTCTTCGTTCATTTTTTCTTTTCTGCTTTCGTCCTCGCTTTCGTTCTCTAGAATTGCTTGTATTTGGTCGGTGTTAAGTTTTTTATTTGTAGGTGGTGTACGTGTGAACATTCCGCGACAAGGCACTAACACCAGCAAACAACGACAATGTTCTAACGGCGCGACGGTAGTCGATTTTGCAGACGGCGCCACCGGTTAAAAGACAAATTTTGATTTTCGTTAGAAACGAATTTCACCACCTTTGCAATTTAATTGTTTTAAATTCCACAACAGCAAAACGACTTGAGTCTGTATGAGTTCAATCGATTTTTTCAACTTTCAATGCAGTAGACGTAGCCATAACTTTACAACTTTAAAGACTAAATCCACGCACACGACAATTTCAACTTTATCAGTTCTCTCTAGCAGCTTTCCCGACTTTTACCGACTTGTGTTCAAACAAAATCTGTACAACTGATTTTTCCAACTTTAAATGCAATAGATATAGCCACAACTTTACAACTTTTAAAGACTATACCCACGCACACAACAATGTCTTTTTTCTTTAAACAACTGCACCTTCATATAACCGATTTAGGACTGGACGAGCCCCCATGTAAGATTGTTTATTATTATTGTTTATTATTAATTTAATTATTAGTTTAATTCTAAATGCGGTAATTATATAAAGTATTCTTAGTTTGTGACCGAACGACTGCTGCTGAGAACTCGACTGACTGCAACGCTGACTTCCACTCAACTCCGCTGCTGCCTTGCGATCGTTCCTTCGATGACTGATTGTCGATAACTTCGATTTCCGACAATCATGTTGCTGCTCAACAGCGCTGCCAACCGGGTTGTTGCCAGCCTTCAGCCTTACTCCATGTTACATATATATATATATATTATATATATATTAAATGTTTGCAATACTCATATGTGAAAAAAATATAATTTTATTTCACTGAATGATTACAATTTTATATTTTTGTTGAAGAACACCGACCGATTACAATTAGGTCTCAAACTGAACTCATCTAATTATTCTGATTTGATTGACGTTCAAGCCTCGGTATCGAGCTTTTCTGATATGGACTTTGGACTTAAGGGATCTGATCAAGTGAAGAGAAAGAGCTTTGGAGTTGCTGACTTTAATTGTCTTTGGATTTCTCTTGGATTCAAGTGCATTCGCTCTTGGAGACAAGTGCTCTTAGATTCTTATAGTTTTGTTTATTGAAATCGAAAACTTTTGTTTTCGGGATTGCGAGTCCGAGCTTTGAACGTGGGGACATGACGATGGGGTGAGGGCTTAGGCAAGGAATGTTTAAATTATGGGACGAATGTTTAGTCTACCAGTGGGTGACTTATTTGGAGTTGGAAATTTTCCATGGAAAATGTCACTCCCCCAACCTTTGAATTTGGCCTGTCCTCAGGTCGCTAGATTTGGATATAGCACAATATTGTTTCCTAGTTGAATATTTTCATTGACATTAGTTTCTAGGTGCGGATGTTCTTCTTTTTGATTACAATATTTGACAATAATTTTCTTAGGTATATTTTTAAGCTTATATGCTAAATACAGAGTCAAACTAATTATCATGATGACAAATGTTGTAATGCATATAATTTGAAAGAAGTTATAGTGTTTTACATGGGATTTTATCATTTCTTTTGTTTGTAAGTGATTTATTGGTTCTAAGCGTGTAACATTGTTGGTGATATAAGTTGTTTCTGTAAAATCTGCTTGATTATTTGAAATTATGTACTCATCTATTTGCATGGTACAATTTTTAATTTTAATAATGTTGTTTCCTGAGATTACTATTTGGTTATTTGTACAATCTTGGTTGACAATTGTCTCAGGAATATTCCATGTTAAAAGTATATTTGGTTCTATGTAATTTATTTGAAAATTTCTATGGGTTTTAGTGTATTTACATTGAGTTTGATCTTGTTTTATAAGTCCAACAATACATTTGTTGAATATTACTTTATCTGTATCCTTATGAAATACTTGGTTATTGAATATATAAAACTTATCGAATATTTGCTCGGTTAGAATATAGTTATGTTTATCTGGGTACGGAACTATTAGTGACTTCGCTAGGAACGTGGGAAATAATCAAAATTTCGTTCGTATCTGTCTTGAGCCAAGTTGATGTTTTTATCTTTAGCATTTTTTCCGAATTTACGTGTTTCATTATTTTTTTTTTTTTTTTTTTTTTATTTATTGAATCTTCTTGTATAAGAACTAACAATAAGTTTAAAAATCTTAACTATAACAAGTATTTTTTGAACAGTTGTATTATTTTTCCAACTGTTCTATGATTAAACGGCCCTAATAATTTATTCGCTGGGTTGGTAGGTCTTTCGCCGGAGACGGGAACGGCAGCTGAGCTGGATTAGACCTCGCGCTAGGTGGTTGTCCTCAGGCGTTTAGAGTAGGGTACAATACAGGGGTATTGGGGGGTGCAGTATTGTCTGTTCCAGGACTTATAATATTTTCATTTTTTTGCGTTTGATTTTTAAATTTTACAATTAACTTTTGGGGTATAGTTTTATATTTATAGATAAAGTACAATATTACAATAATATGGTAACTATCATGATTAATGTTGCAAGTGTTATTATTTGAAAGATATTATTCGTCTGATTGTGTTGTTCGATTATTTCTTTTGCCTGGATGTATTCGAGAGGTTCAAGTTTTGTTACATTATTGTTTACATAGATAGTTTGAGTATAGTCTAACATTGTGCTGGTAATTAATATTTATTCTAATTGGACCGAACAATTAAATGCTTTTATCATGTTATTGCCTTCTATTATAGTTTCTCTATTGATACAGTTTTGGTTTAGGATAGTCTTGGGAAGGTTCCAAGTTGTGATTATATTAGGTTCTACATATTTTATTTCAAAATCAGAATGCGTTTTACTGTATCTACATTGTGTTGGGACTGGTTTAGTATACCAATTATACACTTATTTACAACTAAGCTTTGAGAACTTGCCGTGTATGTTTGATTATTGTGTAAAAAATATTTGTCATGTATTGTTTCGGTTAGTATGTAACTTTTTCCGTCTGGGTAGGGTATTATTTTAAAAACGGGTGTTTTGGTTATTTCTCTTGGAATGTGGGATATTATCAGGATTTCGTTCGTATCAGATTTAAGCCAAGCTGAAGTTTTAATATTAAGAAGTTTTTCAGAATTGACGTGGATTAATGAGTCGTGTTTTAAAAGTTTTGGATTAAAGATACCTAAGCGTGTCAGTTGCAAACCAAGCTCTATGTCTTCAATGTATTCAGTGAATTGTTGTAAGTTGAAATTATTAGATTTATCATTTCAAAGTTATTATTTAAATGGTTGGTCAATTCGATTCCTTGGTTAATGACTTCTATTACGTCGTTAAGTTCGCTTATTTGTACATTATTGTTAGATATGTCGGCTATTTTTTGTTGTAATTCTTCTTTATCTTCTTGTTATAAGGTACCGAATAAGTATTTGTAAATTGTTCCCATAAAGACCGCGTTTACTACGTTTTACAATTCGTATACCGTTCATTTCTCTGTTAAGTTTTTCTACTAGATACTGTATTTGTGGTGAGTTATTAAATGTTGAGTTTGTTTAATAAGTTCTTCATAAGTATTTTCTGTTTTAGTTAAGTTAATAGATAAGTGATAATATTCGTGGTTTATCGGTAAATCTATTGATCCGGTATGAAAGATTAGGTAACCGTTTTTGGCCTGGATAGGGTTTACTTCTAGGTATTGTGTGTTAATTGTCGATAGGAGGCATAACATGAGTATCATGCTCGGGAGTAAGCCTGGAATTATCGTTATTATATTTACTTTTATTAATTTTCTTTTTCTTTTTAAACTTAGACTTATAGTGTGTTATATTTCTACCTCTATTTGTTTCTTCGAAATGTTTCTCATCTATTTGTCTTACATTTCCTGTCTTTTTGAATGGGTTAGTCGTTTTTGATCGAACTAGAGGGGATTCTTTGAAGTTTGTGTCTATGTTAAAGTCGTGTCTATTTTCATTGAGTTTGTCAATTTTGTTTACTTTATTTTGTTGAGTGTTATAGGCAGGGGTTCCTGCAAAAATAAAGATGTCTGCTGGGGTTCGACCAGTTGTGTTGTGTTTTGTGATTGTAAATGTAAAGTATTTTTTCAAATTTTGTGAATTGGTTTTCAGGTTCACTTTCGCTTGTTATTATTCTTAATTTTTCATTAACGGTTTTACGAAATCGCTCAACATCAGAGATTCCATTTTTACTTGTGTGGACACCGAAAAATGAATATACGCACTCAATCCTTTAAATAATTTCACAATCCTTTATTCGACTTTTCCCTTTAAGCACACGCCACCGAATGCCGCGTCTCGCGTATTCCTCTTTTCTTATGCTCTCTGAAGTGTGTATGCGTTTGTGAGTGAGCTAGGTATACATTCTTATCTCTTAATGCTAGCTTATAAGTAAGAGCGAGATAACAATAATATTCTTATTCCTAACGGGGATATGATCGTATGCTTCTCTCCGCCGCTATGGGCTTCATACCTAAGACTATGCTACTACATGGTACAGTGGGCCTTATGAGTGTTCATCCTACCACAACTCGGCGTCCTGACTAGCTGATCCCTGATCATGGTTTATATTGATTGCTTAGTTGTATGATGAATTCTTTACCTTATTTATACATATGTACATACTATATTAAACTGTTATTATATTATTATTATTGTTTAATTGTGTCTTCGTTTATTTTTCTTGTTGCCTATCCAATGCTTAATATTTTGGATGCTCCAGACACCTTGGTATGGGTTACGAGATATCTGAAAACCTTCTACGTCTTTTAACAAGAATCTGTCGTTTCTTAATACTTTAGATATCACATATGGGCCTTTAACTTTGGAATCAATTTTCTAGAGATGCCTGCTGTACTGTCGAAATTTTAACCATCACATAATCTCCTTTTTTGTATTCTGATGGCTGTCTGGCGGTCTTGTCATAATGTGTTTTATTATACGCTTGAGCCTTTTTTTGATTATTTTCAACTTCATTTCTAATTTTTACCAAATCCCTATCTTCTTCAGTATTTTCTAATTCCTCTAGTTTTTCTTTTAATTCGTCTACTATTTTTCCTCTTTGCTCTAAACCAAAAGACTCTGCTTGGAGTTTGTTTGATGCTGCGGTGTATTATTTAAGACGTGCTCAACTTTATCTATACTGTGTCCCAATATATGTCTTTCTCTGGTTGTACCAGTTTCGCTATCATTGGACCTAGGCTTCTATTAACTCTTTCAACCTGTCCGTTTTCTTGGGGTGAACCAGTCGCAATCTTCATATGCTTAACATCGAACTCTAACATAAAGTCATCAAATTCCTTAGATGTAAAACAACTTCCCCTATCTGAAATGATGCATTTAGGCTTGCTGTATGCTCTAAAATAGTCCTTCAGGGCTGTAATGACTTCCTTTGTATTAGTGGTCTTTGTGGCGTATAAACGTACGAATTCGTAAAACCATCGATGACAACAAAATATGTTTTTTGGATCTGCCTGAGTCGACTGGGCCGTAATGATCGATATGTATTAGTTCAAACGGTTTGCTGCCCTTCGGAATGCAGTGCAGAAATCCTTCTTGCCTGTCTTAGGGGAAACGCAACACATTTTAAACAATTTTCTATATGGCTCAAACATTTGTCTTTGGCATTGGGAAACCAATAAGATTTAGAAATAACATTAACATTTTGTCTCTACCTATGTGTCCGATCTCATTGTGATATTTATATAGAATATGATCTTCCATGTCTGTGGGAACATAAAATAAAGTCTACCGTCTTTACATTTTCTATAAATTATTCGTTTCTCATTTCGAACAACTTATGTCCATTTTTTTCCAGCAGTTTCTTGATTTCTTGAACTTTTTGATCCTTGCCTTGGCAGATTACTAAATTGTCTTCAAACGTATTTGATTCCACTATCAAAATATTCGTGCATCTACTAAGAGCATTAACATGCTGCATCCATTTACCCTCTCTATGTATGAGCTCATAATCGTAGTTCTGGAGCTCTAACGCCATCTAGCTATTCGCGGATTAAGTTCAATCTTGTTAAGCGTCAAAGTAAGAGAATTACAATCAGTTATAATTTTAAGCGTTTTCCGTACAAATATATTCTAATCTTCGCAGTGCGTGAATAATTGCCATTGTTTCAATTCGAAACTGTGATATTTTGCTTCAGCGACTGTTGTTCGCTTCAGTGTATTCAGTGAATTGTTGTAAGTTGAAAATTATTAGATTTATCATTTCAAAGTTATTATTTAAATGGTTGGTCAATTCGATTCCTTGGTTAATGACTTCTATTCGTGTTAAGTTCGCTTATTTGTACATTATTGTTAGATATGTCGGCTATTTTTTGTGTAATTCTTCTTATTCTTTGTTATAAGGTACCGAATAAGTATTTGTAAATTGTTCCCATAAGACCGCGTTACTACGTTTTACAATTCGTATACCGTTCATTTCTCTGTTAAGTTTTTCTACTAGATATGTATTTGTGGTGAGTTATTAAAATGTTGAGTTTGTTTAATAAGTTTTCATAAGTATTTTCTGTTTAGTTAAGTTAATAGATAAGTGATAATATTCGTGGTTTATCGGTAAATCTATTGATCGGTATGAAAGATTAGGTACCGTTTTTGGCCTGGATAGGGTTTACTTCTAGGTATTGTGTGTTAATTGTCGATAGGAGGCATAACATGAGTATCATGCTCGGGAGTAAGCCTGGAATTATCGTTATTATATTTACTTTTATTAATTTTCTTTTTCTTTTTAAACTTAGACTTATAGTGTGTTATATTTCTACCTCTATTTGTTTCTTCGAATGTTTATCATCTATTTGTCTTACATTTCCTGTCTTTTGAATGGGTTAGTCCGTTTTTGATCGAACTAGAGGGGATTCTTTGAAGTTTGTGTCTATGTTAAAGTCGTGTCTATTTTCATTGAGTTTGTCAATTTTGTTTACTTTATTTTGTTGAGTGTTATAGGCAGGGGTTCCTGCAAAAATAAAGATGTCTGCTGGGGTTCGACCAGTTGTGTTGTGTTTTGTGATTGTAAATGTAAAGTATTTTTTCAAATTTTGTGAATTGGTTTTCAGGTTCACTTTCGCTTGTTATTATTCTTAATTTTTCATTAACGGTTTTACGAAATCGCTCAACATCAGAGATTCCATTTTTACTTGTGTGGACACCGAAAAATGAATATACGCACTCAATCCTTTAAATAATTTCACAATCCCTTTATTCGACTTTTCCCTTTAAGCACACGCCACCGAATGCCGCGTCGCGTATTCCTCTTTTCTTATGCTCTCTGAAGTGTGTATGCGTTTGTGAGTGAGCTAGGTATACATTCTTATCTCTTAATCTAGCTTATAAGTAAGAGCGAGATAACAATAATATTCTTATTCCTAACGGGGATATCGTATGCTTCTCTCTCGCCGCTATGGGCTTCATACCTAAGACTATGCTACTACATGGTACAGTGGGCCTTATGAGTGTTCATCCTACCACAACTCGGCCGTCCTGACTAGCTGATCCCCTGATCATGGTTTATATTGATTGCTTAGTTGTATGATGAATTCTTTTACCTTATTTATACATATGTACATACTATATTAAACTGTTATTATATTATTATTATTGTTTAATTGTGTCTTCGTTTATTTTTCTTGTTGCCTATCCAATGCTTAATATTTTGGATGCTCCAGACACCTTGGTATGGGTTACGAGATATCTGAAAACCTTCTACGTCTTTTAACAAGAATCTGTCGTTTAATACTTTAGATATCACATATGGGCCTTTACACTTTGGAATCAATTTTCTAGAGATGCCTGCTGTACTGTCGAAATTTTTAACCATCACATAATCTTTTTTTGTATTCTGATGGCTGTCTGGCGGTCTTGTCATAATGTGTTTTATTATACGCTTGAGCCTTTTTTTGATTATTTTCAACTTCATTTCTAATTTTTACCAAATCCCTATCTTCTTCAGTATTTTCTAATTCCTCTAGTTTTTCTTTTAATTCGTCTACTATTTTTTCCTCTTTGCTCTAAACCAAAAAGAACTCTGCTTGGAGTTTGTTTGATGCTGCGGTGTATTATTTAAGACGTGCTCAACTTTATCTATTACTGTGTCCCAATATATGCCTTTCTCTGGTTGTACCAGTTTCGCTATCATTGGACCTAGGCTTCTATTAACTCTTTCAACCTGTCCGTTTTCTTGGGGTGAACCAGTCGCAATCTTCATATGCTTAACATCGAACTCTAACATAAAGTCATCAAATTCCTTAGATGTAAAACAACTTCCCCTATCTGAAATGATGCATTTAGGCTTGCTGTATGCTCTAAAATAGTCCTTCAGGGCTGTAATGACTTCCTTTGTATTAGTGGTCTTTGTGGCGTATAAACGTACGAACTTCGTAAAACCATCGATGACAACAAAAATATGTTTTTGGATCTGCCTGAGTCGACTGGGCCGTAATGATCGATATGTATTAGTTCAAACGGTTTGCTGCCCTTCGGAATGCAGTGCAGAAATCCTTCCTTGCCTGTCTTAGGGGAGAACAACACATTTTAAACAATTTTCTATATGGCTCAAACATTTGTCTTTGGCATTGGGAAACCAATAAGATTTAGAAATAACATCTAACATTTTGTCTCTACCTATGTGTCCGATCTCATTGTGATATTTATATAGAATATGATCTTCCATGTCTGTGGGAACATAAAATAAAAGTCTACCGTCTTTACATTTTCTATAAATTATTCCGTTTCTCATTTCGAACAACTTATGTCCATTTTTTTCCAGCAGTTTTTGATTTCTTGAACTTTTTGATCCTTGCCTTGGCAGATTACTAAATTGTCTTCAAACGTATTTGATTCCACTATCAAAAT